>NW_027514084.1:0-99634 GCF_048772815.1 Callospermophilus lateralis
ATAGGAGAAAACAGAGTGAAACCTAAAAATTCAAACTGTTACTGCAAACGAATGCTTCAACCTAGGAGAACGAAACTTTTCATCCAAGTTTGATTGGTGTACTGCTCATTACTTGAAAGTATCATGAAGTTCGGAAGAAAAAATATATGTTGTGATTTCAGGAGACTGTAGTTTTTTGGCAGCCTAACAATCCCTTTCATTGAATGTGTTATTCTCCAGTCTCTGCTTAAGGCTACATCAAGAGGAAACAAACCTTAGAGATAGAACGTAGAACTACTCTATTGTGTCAAGTTTCAAGAAGCTAGCACAAACCGTGTTGATTTAGAGTTCGAACTGCATCTGTCAATATAGGAGAAAACAGAGTGAAACCTAAAAATTCAAACTGTTACTGCAAACGAATGCTTCAACCTAGAAGAACAAAACTAGGGCATCCAAGTTTGATTGGTGTACTGTTCATTACTTGAAAGTATCATGAAGGTCGGAAGAAAAAATATATGTTGTGATTTCAGGAGACTGTAGTTTTTTGGCAGCCTAAAAACGCCTTTCATTGAATGAGTTATTCTCCAGTCTCTGCTTAAGGCTACATCAAGAGGAAACAAACCTTAGAGATACAACGTAGGACTACTGTATTTTGTCAAGTTTCAAGAAGCTAGCACAAACCGTGTTTGATTTAGAGTTGGAACTGCATCTGTCAATATAGGAGAACAGAGTGAAACCTAAAAATTCAAACTGTTCCTGGAAACGAATGCTTCAATCTAGGAGAACTAAACTTGGGCATCCAAGTGGGATTGTTGTAATGATCATTACGTGAATGTATCATGAAGATTGGATGAAAAAATAAATGTTGAGATTTCAGGAGACTCTAGTGTTTGGAAGTTTGGCAACCCCTTTCCATATAAGTGTTATTCGCAGTCCCTGCATTAGGCTACATCAAGAGGAAACAAAACTTAGAGATAGAACGTAGAACTACTGTATTGTGTCAAGTTTCAAGAATCTAGCACAAACTGTGTTTGATTTAGAGTTCGAACTGCATCTGGCAATAAAGGGAAAACAGAGTGAAACCTAAAAATTCAAACTGTTACTGCAAACGAATGCTTCAACCTAGGAGAACGAAACTTGGGCATCCAAGTTTGATTGGTGTACTGCTCATTATTTGAAAGTATCATGAAGGTCGGAAGAAAAAATATCTGTTGAGATTACAGGAGACTGTAGTTTTTTGTCAACCTAACAACGCCTTTCATTGAATGAGTTATTCACCAGTCTTTGCTTAAGACTACATCAAGAGGAAACCAACCTTAGAGATAGAACGTAGAACTACTGTATTGTGTCAAGTTTCAAGAAGCTAGCACAAACCGTGTTGATTTAGAGTTCGAACTGCATCTGTCAATATAGGAGAAAACAGAGTGAAACCTAAAAATTCAAACTGTTACTGCAAACGAATGCTTCAACCTAGAAGAACGAAACTAGGGCATCCAAGTTTGATTGGTGTACTGCTCATTACTTGAAAGTATCATGAAGGTCGGAAGAAAAAATATATGTTGTGATTTCAGGAGACTGTAGTTTTTTGGCAGCCTAACAACGCCTTTCATTGAATGAGTTATTCTCCAGTCTCTGCTTAAGGCTACATCAAGAGGAAACAAACCTTAGAGATAGAACGTAGAACTAGTGTATTGTGTCAAGTTTCCAGAAGCTAGCACACACCGTGTTTGATTTAGAGTTCGAAATGCATCTGTCAATATAGGAGAAAACAGAGTGAAAACTAAAAATTCAAACTGTTACTCCAAACGAATGCTTCAACCTAGAACAACGAAACTTGGGCATGAAAGTTGGATTGGTGTACTGCTCATTACTTGAAAGTATCATGAAGGTCGGAAGAGAAAATATATGTTGTGATTACAGGAGACTGTAGTTTTTTGGCAACCTAACAACGCCTTTCATTAAATGAGTTATTCACCAGTCTCTGCTTAAGGCTACATCAAGAGGAAACAAACCTTCGAGATAGAACGTAGAACTACTGTATTGTGTCAAGTTTCAAAAACCTTGCACAAACCGTGTTTGATTTAGAGTTCTAACTGCATCTGTCAATATAGGAGAAAACAGAGTGAAACCTAAAAATTCAAACTGTTACTGCAAACGAATGCTTCAACCTAGAAGAACGAAAGTAGGGCATCAAAATTTGATTTGTGTACTGCTCATTACTTGAAAGTATCATGAAGGTCGGAAGATAAAATATATGTTGAGATTACAGGAGACTGTAGTTTTTTGGCAACCTAACAACGCATTTCATTGAATGAGTTATTCTCCAGTCTCTGCTTAAGGCTACATCAAGAGGAAACAAACCTTAGAGATAGAACGTAGAACTAGTGTATTGTGTCAAGATTCAAGAAGCTAGCACACACCGTGTTTGATTTAGAGTTCGAACTGCATCTGTCAATATAGGAGAAAACAGAGTGAAACCTAAAAATTCAAACTGTTACTTCAAACGAATGCTTCAACCTAGAAGAACGAAAGTAGGGCATCAAAATTTGATTGGTGTACTGCTGATTACTTGAAAGTATCATGAAGGTCGGAAGATAAAATATATGTTGAGATTACAGGAGACTGTAGTTTTTTGGCAACCTAACAACGCATTTCATTGAATGAGTTATTTGCCAGTCTTTGCTTAAGGCTACATCAAGAGGAAACAAACCTTAGAGATAGAACGTAGAACTACTGTATTGTGTCAAGTTTCAAGAAGCTCGCACAAACCGTGTTGATTTAGAGTTCGAACTGCATCTGTCAATATAGCAGAAAACAGAGTGAAACCTAAAAATTCAAACTGTTCCTGGAAACGAATGCTTCAATCTAGGAGAACTAAACGTGGGCATCCAAGTGGGATTGGTTTACTGATCATTACGTGAATGTATCATGAAGATTGGATGAAAAAATATATGTTGTGATTTCAGGAGACTCTAGTGTTTAGAAGTTTGGCAACCCCTTTCCATATAAGTGTTATTCGCAGTCCCTGCATTAGGCTACATCAAGAGGATACAAACCTTAGAGATAGAACGTAGAGCTTCTGTATTGTGTCAAGTTTCAAGAAGCTAGCACAAACTGTGTTTGATTTAGAGATCAAACTGCATCTGTCATTATAGGAGAAAACAGAGTGAAACATAAAAATTCAAACTGTTACTGTAAACGAATGCTTCAACATAGGAGAACTAAACTTGGGCATCCAAGTTGGATTGGTGTACTGCTCATTACTTGAAAGTATCATGAAGGTCGGAAGAAAAAATATATGTTGTGATTTCAGGAGACTGTATTTTTTTGGCAGCCTAACCATGCCTTTCATTGAATGAGTTATTCTCCAGTCTCTGCTTAAGGCTACGTCCATAGGAAACAAACCTTAAAGATAAAACTTAGAACTACTGTATTGTGTCAAGTTTCAAGAAGCTAGCACAAACCGTGTTGATTTAGATTTCGAACTGCATCTGTCAATATAGGAGAAAACAGAGTGAAACCTACAAATTCAAACTGTTACTGCAAACGAATGCTTCAACCTAGGAGACCGAAACTTGGGCATCCAAGTTTGATTGGTGTATGCTCATAACTTGAAAGTATCATGAAGGTCGGATTAAAAAATATATGTTGTAATTTCAGGAGACTGTAGTTTTTTGGCAGCCTAACAATGCCTTCCATTTAATGAGTTATTCTCTAGGCTCTGCTTAAGCCTACATCAAGAGAAAACAAACCTTAGAGATACAACATAGAACTACTGTATTGTGTCAAGTTTCAAGAAGCTGGCACAAACCATGTTGATTTAGAGTTCGTACTGCATCTGTCAATATAGGAGAAAACAGAGTGAAAACTAAAAATTCAAACTGTTCCTGTAAACGAATGCTTCAATCTAGGAGAACTAAACTTGGGCATCCAAGTGGGATTAGTGTACTGATCATTACGTGAATGTATCATGAAGATTGGATGAAAAAATATATGTTGAGAATTCAGGACACTCTATTGTTTGGAAGTTTGGCAACCCCTTTCCATATAAGTGTTATTCACAGTCCCTGCATTAGGCTACATCAAGAGGAAACAAAACTTAGAGATAGAACGTAGAACTACTGCATTGTGTCAAGTTTCAAGAAGCTAGCACAAACTGTGTTTGATTTAGAGTTCGAACTGCATCTGTCAATATAGGAGAAAACAGAGTGAAACCTAAAAATTCAAACTGTTACTGCAAACGAATGCTTCAACCTAGGAGAACGAAACTTTTCATCCAAGTTTGATTGGTGTACTGCTCATTACTTGAAAGTATCATGAAGGTCGGAAGAAAAAATATATGTTGTGATTTCAGGAGACTGTAGTTTTTTGGCAGCCTAACAATCCCTTTCATTGAATGTGTTATTCTCCAGTCTCTGCTTAAGGCTACATCAAGAGGAAACAAACCTTAGAGATAGAACGTAGAACTACTCTATTGTGTCAAGTTTCAAGAAGCTAGCACAAACCGTGTTGATTTAGAGTTCGAACTGCATCTGTCAATATAGGAGAAAACAGAGTGAAACCTAAAAATTCAAACTGTTACTGCAAACGAATGCTTCAACCTAGAAGAACGAAACTAGGGCATCCAAGTTTGATTGGTGTACTGTTCATTACTTGAAAGTATCATGAAGGTCGGAAGAAAAAATATATGTTGTGATTTCAGGAGACTGTAGTTTTTTGGCAGCCTAAAAACGCCTTTCATTGAATGAGTTATTCTCCAGTCTCTGCTTAAGGCTACATCAAGAGGAAACAAACCTTAGAGATACAACGTAGGACTACTGTATTTTGTCAAGTTTCAAGAAGCTAGCACAAACCGTGTTTGATTTAGAGTTCGAACTGCATCTGTCAATATAGGAGAACAGAGTGAAACCTAAAAATTCAAACTGTTCCTGGAAACGAATGCTTCAATCTAGGAGAACTAAACTTGGGCATCCAAGTGGGATTGTTGTAATGATCATTACGTGAATGTATCATGAAGATTGGATGAAAAAATATATGTTGAGATTTCAGGAGACTCTAGTGTTTGGAAGTTTGGCAACCCCTTTCCATATAAGTGTTATTCGCAGTCCCTGCATTAGGCTACATCAAGAGGAAACAAAACTTAGAGATAGAACGTAGAACTACTGTATTGTGTCAAGTTTCAAGAATCTAGCACAAACTGTGTTTGATTTAGAGTTCGAACTGCATCTGGCAATAAAAGGAAAACAGAGTGAAACCTAAAAATTCAAACTGTTACTGCAAACGAATGCTTCAACCTAGAAGAACGAAACTAGGGCATCCAAGTTTGATTGGTGTACTGCTCATTACTTGAAAGTATCATGAAGGTCGGAAGAAAAAATATATGTTGTGATTTCAGGAGACTGTAGTTTTTTGGCAGCCTAACAACGCCTTTCATTGAATGAGTTATTCTCCAGTCTCTGCTTAAGGCTACATCAAGAGGAAACAAACCTTAGAGATAGAACGTAGAACTAGTGTATTGTGTCAAGTTTCCAGAAGCTAGCACACACCGTGTTTGATTTAGAGTTCGAACTGCATCTGTCAATATAGGAGAAAACAGAGTGAAACCTAAAAATTCAAACTGTTACTTCAAACGAATGCTTCAACCTAGAACAACGAAACTTGGGCATGAAAGTTGGATTGGTGTACTGCTCATTACTTGAAAGTATCATGAAGGTCGGAAGAGAAAATATATGTTGTGATTACAGGAGACTGTAGTTTTTTGGCAACCTAACAACGCCTTTCATTAAATGAGTTATTCACCAGTCTCTGCTTAAGGCTACATCAAGAGGAAACAAACCTTCGAGATAGAACGTAGAACTACTGTATTGTGTCAAGTTTCAAAAACCTTGCACAAACCGTGTTTGATTTAGAGTTCTAACTGCATCTGTCAATATAGGAGAAAACAGAGTGAAACCTAAAAATTCAAACTTTTCCTGCAAACGAATGCTTCAATCTAGGAGAACTAAACTTGGGCATCCAAGTGGGATTAGTGTACTGATCATTACGTGAATGTATCATGAAGATTGGATGAAAAAATATATGTTGAGAATTCAGGACACTCTATTGTTTGGAAGTTTGGCAACCCCTTTCCATATAAGTGTTATTCGCAGTCCCAGCATAAGGCTACATCAAGAGGAAACAAAACTTAGAGATAGAACGTAGAACTACTGTATTGTGTCAAGTTTCAAGAAGCTAGCACAAACTGTGTTTGATTTAGAGTTCGAACTGCATCTGTCAATATAGGAGAAAACAGAGTGAAACCTAAAAATTCAAACTGTTACTGCAAACGAATGCTTCAACCTAGGAGAACGAAACTTTTCATCCAAGTTTGATTGGTGTACTGCTCATTACTTGAAAGTATCATGAAGGTCGGAAGAAAAAATATATGTTGTGATTTCAGGAGACTGTAGTTTTTTGGCAGCCTAACAATCACTTTCATTGAATGAGTTATTCTCCAGTCTCTGCTTAAGGCTACATCAAGAGGAAACAAACCTTAGAGATAGAACGTAGAACTACTCTATTGTGTCAAGTTTCAAGAAGCTAGCACAAACCGTGTTGATTTAGAGTTCGAACTGCATCTGTCAATAAAGGAAAACAGAGTGAAACCTAAAAATTCAAACTGTTACTGCAAACGAATGCTTCAACCAAGGAGAACGAAACTTGGGCATCCAAGTTTGATTATTGGACTGCTCATTACTTGAAAGTATCAAGAAGGTCGGAAGAAAAAATATCTGCTGAGATTACAGGAGACTGTAGTTTTTTGCCAGCCTAACAACGCCTTTCATTGAATGAGTTATTCTCCAGTCTCTGCTTAAGGCTACATCCATAGGAAACAAACCTTAAAGATAAAACTTAGAACTACTGTATTGTGTCAAGTTTCAAGAAGCTAGCACAAACCGTGTTAATTTAGATTTCGAACTGCATCTGTCAATATAAAGTGAAAACAGAGTAAAACCTAAAAATTCAAACTGTTACTGCAAACAAATGCTTCAACCTAGAAGAACGAAACTAGGGCATCCAAGTTTGATTTTTTGTACTGCTCATTACTTGAAAGTATCATGAAGGTCGGAAGGAAAAATATATGTTGTGATTTCAGGAGACTGTAGTTTTTTGGCAGCCTAACAACGCCTTTCATTGAATGAGTTATTCTCCAGTCTCTGCTTAAGGCTACATCCATAGGAAACAAACCTTAAAGATAAAACTTAGAACTACTCTATTGTGTCAAGTTTCAAGAAGCTAGCACAAACCGTGTTGATTTAGAGTTCGTACTGCATCTGTCAATATAGGAGAAAACAGAGTGAAACCTAAAAATTCAAACTGTTACTGCAAACGAATGCTTCAATCTAGGAGAACTAAACTTGGGCATCCAAGTGGGATTGGTGTACTGCTCATTACTTGAAAGTATCATGAAGGTCGGAAGAAAAAATATATGTTGTGATTTCAGGAGACTGTAGTATTTTGGCAGCCTAACAATCACTTTCATTGAATGAGTTATTCTCCAGTCTCTGCTTAAGGCTACATCAAGAGGAAACAAACCTTAGAGATAGAACGTAGAACTACTCTATTGTGTCAAGTTTCAAGAAGCTAGCACAAACCGTGTTGATTTAGAGTTCGAACTGCTTCTGTCAATATAGGAGAAAACCGAGTGAAACCTAAAAATTCAAACTGTTACTTCAAACGAATGCTTCAACCTAGAAGAACGAAAGTAGGGCATCAAAATTTGATTGGTGTACTGCTCATTACTTGAAAGTATCATGAAGGTCGGAAGATAAAATATATGTTGAGATTACAGGAGACTGTAGTTTTTTGGCAACCTAACAACGCATTTCATTGAATGAGTTATTCGCCAGTCTTTGCTTAAGGCTACATCAAGAGGAAACAAACCTTAGAGATAGAACGTAGAACTACTGTATTGTGTCAAGTGTCAAGAAGCTAGCACATACTGTGTTTGATATAGAGTTCGAACTGCATCTGTCAATAAAGGAAAACAGAGTGAAACCTAAAAATTCAAACTGTTACTGCAAACGAATGCTTCAACCTAGGAGAACGAAACTTGGGCATCCAAGTTTGATTATTGTACTGCTCATTACTTGAAAGTATCAAGAAGGTCGGAAGAAAAAATATCTACTGAGATTACAGGAGACTGTAGTTTTTTGCCAACCTAACAACGCCTTTCATTGAATGAGTTATTCACCAGTCTTTGCTTAATACTACCTCAAGAAGAAACAAACCTTAGAGATAGAACGTAGAACTAATGTATTGTGTCAAGTTTCAAGAAGCTAGCACAAACCGTGTTGATTTAGATTTCGAACTGCATCTGTCAATATAGGGGAAAACAGAGTGAAACCTAAAAATTCAAACTGTTACTGCAAACGAATGCTTCAACCTAGAAGAACGAAACTAGGGCATCCAAGTTTGATTGGTGTACTGCTCATTACTTGAAAGTACCATGAAGGTCGGAAGGAAAAATATATGTTGTGATTTCAGGAGACTGTAGTTTTTTGGCAGCCTAACAACGCCTTTCATTGAATGAGTTATTCTCCAGTCTCTGCTTAAGGCTACATCCATAGGAAACAAACCTTAAAGATAAAACTTAGAACTACTGTATTGTGTCAAGTTTCAAGAAGCTAGCACAAACCGTGTTGATTTAGAGTTCGTACTGCATCTGTCAATATAGTTGAAAACAGAGTGAAACCTAAAAATTCAAACTGTTCCTGGAAACAAATGCTTCAATCTAGGAGAACTAAACTTGGGCATCCAAGTGGGATTGGTGTACTGCTCATTACTTGAATGTATCATGAAGGTCGGAAGAAAAAATATATGTTGTGATTTCAGGAGACTGTAGTTTTTTGGCAGCCTAACAACGCCTTTCAATGAATGAGTTATTATCCAGTCTCTGCTTAAGGCTACATCAAGAGGAAACAAACCTTAGAGATAGAACTTAGAACTACTTTATTGTGTCAAGTTTCAAGAAGCTAGCACAAACCGTGTTGATTTAGAGTTCGAACTGCATCTGTCAATATAGGAGAAAACAGAGTGAAACCTAAAAATTCAAACTGTTACTGCAAACGAATGCTTCAACCTAGAAGAACGAAACTAGGGCATCCAAGTTTGATTGGTGTACTGTTCATTACTTGAAAGTATCATGAAGGTCGGAAGAAAAAATATATGTTGTGATTTCAGGAGACTGTAGTTTTTTGGCAGCCTAACAACGCCTTTCATTGAATGAGTTATTCTCCAGTCTCTGCTTAAGGCTACATCAAGAGGAAACAAACCTTAGAGATACAAAGTAGGACTACTGTATTTTGTCAAGTTTCAAGAAGCTAGCACAAACCGTGTTTGATTTAGAGTCGAACTGCATCTGTCAATATAGGAGAACAGAGTGAAACCTAAAAATTCAAACTGTTCCTGGAAACGAATGCTTCAATCTAGGAGAACTAAACTTGGGCATCCAAGTGGGATTGGTGTAATGATCATTACGTGAATGTATCATGAAGATTGGATGAAAAAATATATGTTGAGATTTCAGGAGACTCTAGTGTTTAGAAGTTTGGCAACCCCTTTCCATATAAGTGTTATTCGCAGTCCCTGCATTAGGCTACATCAAGAGGAAACAAACCTTAGAGATAGAACGTAGAGCTTCTGTATTGTGTCAAGTTTCAAGAAGCTAGCACAAACTGTGTTTGATTTAGAGATCAAACTGCATGTGTCATTATAGGAGAAAACAGAGTGAAACATAAAAATTCAAACTGTTACTGTAAACGAATGCTTCAACATAGGAGAACTAAACTTGGGCATCCAAGTTGGATTGGTGTACTGCTCATTACTTGAAAGTATCATGAAGGTCGGAAGGAAAAATATATGTTGTGATTTCAGGAGACTGTAGTTTTTTGGCAGCCTAACAACGCCTTTCATTGAATGAGTTATTCTCCAGTCTCTGCTTAAGGCTACATCCATAGGAAACAAACCTTAAAGATAAAACTTAGAACTACTCTATTGTGTCAAGTTTCAAGAAGCTAGCACAAACCGTGTTGATTTAGAGTTCGTACTGCATCTGTCAATATAGGAGAAAACAGAGTGAAACCTAAAAATTCAAACTGTTACTGCAAACGAATGCTTCAATCTAGGAGAACTAAACTTGGGCATCCAAGTGGGATTGGTGTACTGCTCATTACTTGAAAGTATCATGAAGGTCGGAAGAAAAAATATATGTTGTGATTTCAGGAGACTGTAGTATTTTGGCAGCCTAACAATCACTTTCATTGAATGAGTTATTCTCCAGTCTCTGCTTAAGGCTACATCAAGAGGAAACAAACCTTAGAGATAGAACGTAGAACTACTCTATTGTGTCAAGTTTCAAGAAGCTAGCACAAACCGTGTTGATTTAGAGTTCGAACTGCATCTGTCAATATAGGAGAAAACCGAGTGAAACCTAAAAATTCAAACTGTTACTTCAAACGAATGCTTCAACCTAGAAGAACGAAAGTAGGGCATCAAAATTTGATTGGTGTACTGCTCATTACTTGAAAGTATCATGAAGGTCGGAAGATAAAATATATGTTGAGATTACAGGAGACTGTAGTTTTTTGGCAACCTAACAACGCATTTCATTGAATGAGTTATTCGCCAGTCTTTGCTTAAGGCTACATCAAGAGGAAACAAACCTTAGAGATAGAACGTAGAACTACTGTATTGTGTCAAGTGTCAAGAAGCTAGCACATACTGTGTTTGATATAGAGTTCGAACTGCATCTGTCAATAAAGGAAAACAGAGTGAAACCTAAAAATTCAAACTGTTACTGCAAACGAATGCTTCAACCTAGGAGAACGAAACTTGGGCATCCAAGTTTGATTATTGTACTGCTCATTACTTGAAAGTATCAAGAAGGTCGGAAGAAAAAATATCTGCTGAGATTACAGGAGACTGTAGTTTTTTGCCAACCTAACAACGCCTTTCATTGAATGAGTTATTCACCAGTCTTTCCTTAATACTACCTCAAGAAGAAACAAACCTTAGAGATAGAACGTAGAACTAATGTATTGTGTCAAGTTTTAAGAAGCTAGCACAAACCGTGTTGATTTAGATTTCGAACTGCATCTGTCAATATAGGGGAAAACAGAGTGAAACCTAAAAATTCAAACTGTTACTGCAAACGAATGCTTCAACCTAGGAGAACGAAACTTGGGCATCCAAGTTTGATTGGTGTACTGCTCATAACTTGAAAGTATCATGAAGGTCGGATTAAAAAATATATGTTGTAATTTCAGGAGACTGTAGTTTTTTGGCAGCCTAACAATGCCTTTCATTTAATGAGTTATTCTTTAGGCTCTGCTTAAGCCTACATCAAGAGAAAACAAACCTTAGAGATACAACATAGAACTACTGTATTGTGTCAAGTTTCAAGAAGCTAGCACAAACCGTGTTGATTTAGAGTTCGTACTGCATCTGTCAATATAGGAGAAAACAGAGTGAAACCTAAAAATTCAAACTGTTCCTGTAAACGAATGCTTCAATCTAGGAGAACTAAACTTGGGCATCCAAGTGGGATTAGTGTACTGATCATTACGTGAATGTATCATGAAGATTGGATGAAAAAATATATGTTGAGAATTCAGGACACTCTATTGTTTGGAAGTTTGGCAACCCCTTTCCATATAAGTGTTATTCACAGTCCCTGCATTAGGCTACATCAAGAGGAAACAAAACTTAGAGATAGAACGTAGAACTACTGCATTGTGTCAAGTTTCAAGAAGCTAGCACAAACTGTGTTTGATTTAGAGTTCGAACTGCATCTGTCAATATAGGAGAAAACAGAGTGAAACCTAAAAATTCAAACTGTTACTGCAAACGAATGCTTCAACCTAGGAGAACGAAACTTTTCATCCAAGTTTGATTGGTGTACTGCTCATTACTTGAAAGTATCATGAAGGTCGGAAGAAAAATATATGTTGTGATTTCAGGAGACTGTAGTTTTTTGGCAGCCTAACAATCCCTTTCATTGAATGAGTTATTCTCCAGTCTCTGCTTAAGGCTACATCAAGAGGAAACAAACCTTAGAGATAGAACGTAGAACTACTCTATTGTGTCAAGTTTCAAGAAGCTAGCACAAACCGTGTTGATTTAGAGTTCGAACTGCATCTGTCAATATAGGAGAAAACAGAGTGAAACCTAAAAATTCAAACTGTTACTGCAAACGAATGCTTCAGCCTAGAAGAACGAAACTAGGGCATCCAAGTTTGATTGGTGTACTGTTCATTACTTGAAAGTATCATGAAGGTCGGAAGAAAAAATATATGTTGTGATTTCAGGAGACTGTAGTTTTTTGGCAGCCTAAAAACGCCTTTCATTGAATGAGTTATTCTCCAGTCTCTGCTTAAGGCTACATCAAGAGGAAACAAACCTTAGAGATACAACGTAGGACTACTGTATTTTGTCAAGTTTCAAGAAGCTAGCACAAACCGTGTTTGATTTAGAGTTCGAACTGCATCTGTCAATATAGGAGAACAGAGTGAAACCTAAAAATTCAAACTGTTCCTGGAAACGAATGCTTTAATCTAGGAGAACTAAACTTGGGCATCCAAGTGGGATTGGTGTAATGATCATTACGTGAATGTATCATGAAGATTGGATGAAAAAATATATGTTGAGATTTCAGAAGACTCTAGTGTTTGGAAGTTTGGCAACCCCTTTCCATATAAGTGTTATTCGCAGTCCCTGCATTAGGCTACATCAAGAGGAAACAAAACTTAGAGATAGAACGTAGAACTACTGTATTGTGTCAAGTTTCAAGAATCTAGCACAAACTGTGTTTGATTTAGAGTTCGAACTGCATCTGGCAATAAAGGGAAAACAGAGTGAAACCTAAAAATTCAAACTGTTACTGCAAACGAATGCTTCAACCTAGGAGAACGAAACTTGGGCATCCAAGTTTGATTGGTGTACTGCTCATTATTTGAAAGTATCATGAAGGTCGGAAGAAAAAATATCTGTTGAGATTACAGGAGACTGTAGTTTTTTGTCAACCTAACAACGCCTTTCATTGAATGAGTTATTCACCAGTCTTTGCTTAAGACTACATCAAGAGGAAACCAACCTTAGAGATAGAACGTAGAACTACTGTATTGTGTCAAGTTTCAAGAAGCTAGCACAAACCGTGTTGATTTAGAGTTCGAACTGCATCTGTCAATATAGGAGAAAACAGAGTGAAACCTAAAAATTCAAACTGTTACTGCAAACGAATGCTTCAACCTAGAAGAACGAAACTAGGGCATCCAAGTTTGATTGGTGTACTGCTCATTACTTGAAAGCATCATGAAGGTCGGAAGAAAAAATATATGTTGTGATTTCAGGAGACTGTAGTTTTTTGGCAGCCTAACAACGCCTTTCATTGAATGAGTTATTCTCCAGTCTCTGCTTAAGGCTACATCAAGAGGAAACAAACCTTAGAGATAGAACGTAGAACTAGTGTATTGTTTCAAGTTTCCAGAAGCTAGCACACACCGTGTTTGATTTAGAGTTCGAACTGCATCTGTCAATATAGGAGAAAACAGAGTGAAACCTAAAAATTCAAACTGTTACTTCAAACGAATGCTTCAACCTAGAACAACGAAACTTGGGCATCCAAGTTGGATTGGTGTACTGCTCATTACTTGAAAGTATCATGAAGGTCGGAAGAGAAAATATATGTTGTGATTACAGGAGACTGTAGTTTTTTGGCAACCTAACAACGCCTTTCATTAAATGAGTTATTCACCAGTCTCTGCTTAAGGCTACATCAAGAGGAAACAAACCTTAGAGATAGAACGTAGAACTACTGTATTGTGTCAAGTTTCAAAAACCTTGCACAAACCGTGTTTGATTTAGAGATCTAACTGCATCTGTCAATATAGGAGAAAACAGAGTGAAACCTAAAAATTCAAACTTTTCCTGCAAACGAATGCTTCAATCTAGGAGAACTAAACTTGGGCATCCAAGTGGGAATAGTGTACTGATCATTACGTGAATGTATCATGAAGATTGGATGAAAAAATATATGTTGAGAATTCAGGACACTCTATTGTTTGGAAGTTTGGCAACCCCTTTCCATATAAGTGTTATTCGCAGTCCCTGCATTAGGCTACATCAAGAGGAAACAAAACTTAGAGATAGAACGTAGAACTACTGTATTGTGTCAAGTTTCAAGAAGCTAGCACAAACTGTGTTTGATTTAGAGTTCGAACTGCATCTGTCAATATAGAAGAAAACAGAGTGAAACCTAAAAATTCAAACTGTTACTGCAAAACGAATGCTTCAACCTAGGAGAACGAAACTTTTCATCCAAGTTTGATTGGTGTACTGCTCATTACTTGAAAGTATCATGAAGGTCGAATTAAAAATATATGTTGTGATTTCAGGAGACTGTAGTTTTTTGGCAGCCTAACAATCCCTTTCATTGAATGAGTTATTCTCAGTCTCTGCTTAAGGCTACATCAAGAGGAAACAAACCTTAGAGATAGAACGTAGAACTACTCTATTGTGTCAAGTTTCAAGAAGCTAGCACAAACCGTGTTGATTTAGAGTTCGAACTGCATCTGTCAATAAAGGAAAACAGAGTGAAACCTAAAATTCAAACTGTTACTGCAAACGAATGCTTCAACCAAGGAGAACGAAACTTGGGCATCCAAGTTTGATTATTGGACTGCTCATTACTTGAAAGTATCAAGAAGGTCGGAAGAAAAAATATCTGCTGAGATTACAGGAGACTGTAGTTTTTTGCCAGCCTAACAACGCCTTTCATTGAATGAGTTATTCTCCAGTCTCTGCTTAAGGCTACATCCATAGGAAACAAATCTTAAAGATAAAACTTAGAACTACTGTATTGTGTCAAGTTTCAAGAAGCTAGCACAACCGTGTTGATTTCGATTTCGAACTGCATCTGTCAATATAGGGAAAACAGAGTGAAACCTAAAAATTCAAACTGTTACTGCAAACGAATGCTTCAACCTAGAAGAACGAAACTAGGGCATCCAAGTTTGATTGGTGTACTGCTCATTACTTGAAAGTATCATGAAGGTCGGAAGAAAAAATATATGTTGTGATTTCAGGAGACTGTAGTTTTTTGGCAGCCTAACAACGCCTTTCATTGAATGAGTTATTCTCCAGTCTCTGCTTAAGGCTACATCCATAGGAAACAAACCTTAAAGATAAAACTTAGAACTACTGTATTGTGTCAAGTTTCAAGAAGCTAGCACAAAACCGTGTTGATTTAGAGTTCATACTGCATCTGTCAATATAGGAGAAAACAGAGTGAAACCTAAAAATTCAAACTGTTCCTGGAAAAGAATGCTTCAATCTAGGAGAACTAAACTTGGGCATCCAAGTGGGATTGGTGTACTGCTCATTACTTGAAAGTATCATGAAGGTCGGAAGAAAAAATATATGTTGTGATTTCAGGAGACTGTAGTTTTTGGCAGCCTAACAAACGCCTTTCAATGAATGAGTTATTATCCAGTCTCTGCTTAAGGCTACATCAAGAGGAAACAAACCTTAGAGATAGAACTTAGAACTACTTATTGTGTCAAGTTTCAAGAAGCTAGCACAAACTGTGTTTGATTTTAGAGTTCGAACTGCATCTGTCAATATAGGAGAAAACAGAGTGAAACCTAAAAATTCAAACTGTTACTGCAAACGAATGCTTCAACCTAGGAGAACGAAACTTTTCATCCAAGTTTGATTGGTGTACTGCTCATTACTTGAAAGTATCATGAAGGTCGGAAGAAAAAATATATGTTGTGATTTCAGGAGACTGTAGTTTTTTGGCAGCCTACAATCCCTTTCATTGAATGAGTTATTCTCCCAGTCTCTGCTTAAGGCTACATCAAGAGGAAACAAACCTTAGAGATAGAACGTAGAACTACTCTATTGTGTCAAGTTTCAAGAAGCTAGCACAAACCGTGTTGATTTAGAGTTCGAACTGCATCTGTCAATATAGGAGAAAACAGAGTGAAACCTAAAAATTCAAACTGTTACTGCAAACGAATGCTTCAACCTAGAAGAACGAAACTAGGGCATCCAAGTTTGATTGGTGTACTGTTCATTACTTGAAAGTATCATGAAGGTCGGAAGAAAAAATATATGTTGTGATTTCAGGAGACTGTAGTTTTTTGGCAGCCTAAAAACGCCTTTCCTTGAATGAGTTATTCTCCAGTCTCTGCTTAAGGCTACAACAAGAGGAAACCAACCTTAGAGATAGAACGTAGGACTACTGTATTTTGTCAAGTTTCAAGAAGCTAGCACAAACCGTGTTTGATTTAGAGATCTAACTGCATCTGTCAATATAGGAGAAAACAGAGTGAAACCTAAAAATTCAAACTTTTCCTGCAAACGAATGCTTCAACCTAGAAGAACGAAACTTGGGCATCCAAGTTTGATTGGTGTACTGCTCATTACTTGAAAGTATCATGAAGGTCGGAAGAAAAAATATATGTTGTGATTTCAGGAGACTGTAGTTTTTTGGCAGCCTAACAACGCCTTTCATTGAATGAGTTATTCTCCAGTCTCTGCTTAAGGCTACATCAAGAGGAAACAAACCTTAGAGATAGAACGTAGAACTAGTGTATTGTGTCAAGTTTCCAGAAGCTAGCACACACCGTGTTTGATTTAGAGTTCGAACTGCATCTGTCAATATAGGAGAAAACAGAGTGAAACCTAAAAATTCAAACTGTTACTTCAAACGAATGCTTCAACCTAGAACAACGAAACTTGGGCATCCAAGTTGGATTGGTGTACTGCTCATTACTTGAAAGTATCATGAAGGTCGGAAGAGAAAATATATGTTGTGATTACAGGAGACTGTAGTTTTTTGGCAACCTAACAACGCCTTTCATTAAATGAGTTATTCACCAGTCTCTGCTTAAGGCTACATCAAGAGGAAACAAACCTTAGAGATAGAACGTAGAACTACTGTATTGTGTCAAGTTTCAAAAACCTTGCACAAACCGTGTTTGATTTAGAGATCTAACTGCATCTGTCAATATAGGAGAAAACAGAGTGAAACCTAAAAATTCAAACTTTTCCTGCAAACGAATGCTTCAATCTAGGAGAACTAAACTTGGGCATCCAAGTGGGAATAGTGTACTGATCATTACGTGAATGTATCATGAAGATTGGATGAAAAAATATATGTTGAGAATTCAGGACACTCTATTGTTTGGAAGTTTGGCAACCCCTTTCCATATAAGTGTTATTCGCAGTCCCTGCATTAGGCTACATCAAGAGGAAACAAAACTTAGAGATAGAACGTAGAACTACTGTATTGTGTCAAGTTTCAAGAAGCTAGCACAAACTGTGTTTGATTTAGAGTTCGAACTGCATCTGTCAATATAGGAGAAAACAGAGTGAAACCTAAAAATTCAAACTGTTACTGCAAACGAATGCTTCAACCTAGGAGAACGAAACTTTTCATCCAAGTTTGATTGGTGTACTGCTCATTACTTGAAAGTATCATGAAGGTCGGAAGAAAAAATATATGTTGTGATTTCAGGAGACTGTAGTTTTTTGGCAGCCTAACAATCCCTTTCATTGAATGAGTTATTCTCCAGTCTCTGCTTAAGGCTACATCAAGAGGAAACAAACCTTAGAGATAGAACGTAGAACTACTCTATTGTGTCAAGTTTCAAGAAGCTAGCACAAACCGTGTTGATTTAGAGTTCGAACTGCATCTGTCAATATAGGAGAAAACAGAGTGAAACCTAAAAATTCAAACTGTTACTTCAAACGAATGCTTCAACCTAGAAGAACGAAACTAGGGCATTCAAGTTTGATTGGTGTACTGCTCATTACTTGAAAGTATCATGAAGGTCGGAAGAAAAAATATATGTTGTGATTTCAGGAGACTGTAGTTTTTTGGCAGCCTAAAAACGCCTTTCATTGAATGAGTTATTCTCCAGTCTCTGCTTAAGGCTACATCAAGAGGAAACAAACCTTAGAGATACAACGTAGGACTACTGTATTTTGTCAAGTTTCAAGAAGCTAGCACAAACCGTGTTTGATTTAGAGATCTAACTGCATCTGTCAATATAGGAGAAAACAGAGTGAAACCTAAAAATTCAAACTTTTCCTGCAAACGAATGCTTCAATCTAGGAGAACTAAACTTGGGCATCCAAGTGGGAATAGTGTACTGATCATTACGTGAATGTATCATGAAGATTGGATGAAAAAATATATGTTGAGAATTCAGGACACTCTATTGTTTGGAAGTTTGGCAACCCCTTTCCATATAAGTGTTATTCGCAGTCCCTGCATTAGGCTACATCAAGAGGAAACAAAACTTAGAGATAGAACGTAGAACTACTGTATTGTGTCAAGTTTCAAGAAGCTAGCACAAACTGTGTTTGATTTAGAGTTCGAACTGCATCTGTCAATATAGAAGAAAACAGAGTGAAACCTAAAAATTCAAACTGTTACTGCAAACGAATGCTTCAACCTAGGAGAACGAAACTTTTCATCCAAGTTTGATTGGTGTACTGCTCATTACTTGAAAGTATCATGAAGGTCGAATTAAAAAATATATGTTGTGATTTCAGGAGACTGTAGTTTTTTGGCAGACTAACAATCCCTTTCATTGAATGAGTTATTCTCCAGTCTCTGCTTAAGGCTACATCAAGAGGAAACAAACCTTAGAGATAGAACGTAGAACTACTCTATTGTGTCAAGTTTCAAGAAGCTAGCACAAACCGTGTTGATTTAGAGTTCGAACTGCATCTGTCAATAAAGGAAAACTGAGTGAAACCTAAAAATTCAAACTGTTACTGCAAACGAATGCTTCAACCAAGGAGAACGAAACTTGGGCATCCAAGTTTGATTATTGGACTGCTCATTACTTGAAAGTATCAAGAAGGTCGGAAGAAAAAATATCTGCTGAGATTACAGGAGACTGTAGTTTTTTGCCAGCCTAACAACGCCTTTCATTGAATGAGTTATTCTCCAGTCTCTGCTTAAGGCTACATCCATAGGAAACAAATCTTAAAGATAAAACTTAGAACTACTGTATTGTGTCAAGTTTCAAGAAGCTAGCACAAACCGTGTTGATTTAGATTTCGAACTGCATCTGTCAATATAGGGGAAAACAGAGTGAAACCTAAAAATTCAAACTGTTACTGCAAACGAATGCTTCAACCTAGAAGAACGAAACTAGGGCATCCAAGTTTGATTGGTGTACTGCTCATTACTTGAAAGTATCATGAAGGTCGGAAGAAAAAATATATGTTGTGATTTCAGGAGACTGTAGTTTTTTGGCAGCCTAACAACGCCTTTCATTGAATGAGTTATTCTCCAGTCTCTGCTTAAGGCTACATCCATATTAAACAAACCTTAAAGATAAAACTTAGAACTACTGTATTGTGTCAAGTTTCAAGAAGCTAGCACAAACCGTGTTGATTTAGAGTTCATACTGCATCTGTCAATATAGGAGAAAACAGAGTGAAACCTAAAAATTCAAACTGTTCCTGGAAACGAATGCTTCAATCTAGGAGAACTAAACTTGGGCATCCAAGTGGGATTGGTGTACTGCTCATTACTTGAAAGTATCATGAAGGTCGGAAGAAAAAATATATGTTGTGATTTCAGGAGACTGTAGTTTTTTGGCAGCCTAACAACGCCTTTCAATGAATGAGTTATTATCCAGTCTCTGCTTAAGGCTACATCAAGAGGAAACAAACCTTAGAGATAGAACTTAGAACTACTTTATTGTGTCAAGTTTCAAGAAGCTAGCACAAACCGTGTTGATTTAGAGTTCGAACTGCATCTGTCAATATAGGAGAAAACAGAGTGAAACCTAAAAATTCAAACTGTTACTGCAAACGAATGCTTCAACCTAGAAGAACGAAACTAGGGCATCCAAGTTTGATTGGTGTACTGTTCATTACTTGAAAGTATCATGAAGGTCGGAAGAAAAAATATATGTTGTGATTTCAGGAGACTGTAGTTTTTTGGCAGCCTAAAAACGCCTTTCATTGAATGAGTTATTCTCCAGTCTCTGCTTAAGGCTACATCAAGAGGAAACAAACCTTAGAGATACAACGTAGGACTACTGTATTTTGTCAAGTTTCAAGAAGCTAGCACAAACCGTGTTTGATTTAGAGTTCGAACTGCATCTGTCAATATAGGAGAACAGAGTGAAACCTAAAAATTCAAACTGTTCCTGGAAACGAATGCTTCAATCTAGGAGAACTAAACTTGGGCATCCAAGTGGGATTGGTGTAATGATCATTACGTGAATGTATCATGAAGATTGGATGAAAAAATATATGTTGAGATTTCAGGAGACTCTAGTGTTTGGAAGTTTGGCAACCCCTTTCCATATAAGTGTTATTCGCAGTCCCTGCATTAGGCTACATCAAGAGGAAACAAAACTTAGAGATAGAACGTAGAACTACTGTATTCTGTCAAGTTTCAAGAAGCTAGCACAAACTGTGTTTGATTTAGAGTTCGAACTGCATCTGTCAATAAAGGGAAAACAGAGTGAAACCTAAAAATTCAAACTGTTACTGCAAACGAATGATTCAACCTAGAAGAACGAAACTAGGGCATCCAAGTTTGATTGGTGTACTGTTCATTACTTGAAAGTATCATGAAGGTCGGAAGAAAAAATATATGTTGTGATTTCAGGAGACTGTAGTTTTTTGGCAGCCTAAAAACGCCTTTCATTGAATGAGTTATTCTCCAGTCTCTGCTTAAGGCTACATCAAGAGGAAACAAACCTTAGAGATACAACGTAGGACTACTGTATTTTGTCAAGTTTCAAGAAGCTAGCACACACCGTGTTTGATTTAGAGTTCGAACTGCATCTGTCAATATAGGAGAAAACAGAGTGAAACCTAAAAATTCAAACTGTTACTTCAAACGAATGCTTCAACCTAGAACAACGAAACTTGGGCATCCAAGTTGGATTGGTGTACTGCTCATTACTTGAAAGTATCATGAAGTTCGGAAGAAAAAATATATGTTGTGATTTCAGGAGACTGTAGTTTTTTGGCAGCCTAACAACGCCTTTCATTGAATGAGTTATTCTCCAGGCTCTGCTAAAGCCTACATCAAGAGGAATCAAAGCTTTGAGATACAACATAGAACTACTGTATTGTGTCAAGTTTCAAGAAGCTAGCACAAACCGTGTTGATTTAGAGTTCGTACTGCATCTGTCAATATAAGAGAAAACAGAGTGAAACCTAAAAATTTAAACTGTTCCTGGAAACGAATGCTTCAATCTAGGAGAACTAAACTTGGGCATCCAAGTGGGACTAGTGTACTGATCATTAGGTGAATGTATCATGAAGATTGGATGAAAAAATATATGTTGAGAATTCAGGACACTCTATTGTTTGGAAGTTTGGCAACCCCTTTCCATATAAGTGTTATCCGCAGTCCCTGCATTAGGCTACATCAAGAGGAAACAAAACTTAGAGATAGAACGTAGAACTACTGTATTGTGTCAAGTTTCAAGAAGCTAGCACAAACCGTGTTGATTTAGAGTTCGAACTCATCTGTCAATATAGGTGAAAAGAGAGTGAAACCTAAAAATTCAAACTGTTACTGCAAACGAATGCTTCAACCTAGAAGAACGAAACAAGGGCATCCAAGTTTGATTGGTGTACTGCTCATTACTTGAAAGTATCATGAAGGTCGGAAGAAAAAATATATGTTGAGATTACAGAAGACTGTAGTTTTTTGGCAACCTAACAACGCATTTCATTGAATGAGTTATTCGCCAGTCTCTGCTTAAGGCTACATCAAGAGGAAACAAACCTTAGAGATAGAACGTAGAACTACTGTATTGTGTCAAGTTTCAAGAAGCTAGCACAAACCGTGTTGATTTAGAGTTCTTACTGCATCTGTCAATATAGGAGAAAACAGAGTGAAACCTAAAAATTCAAACTGTTACTGCAAACGAATGCTTCAACCTAGAAGAACGAAACTAGGGCATCCAAGTTTGATTGATGTACTGCTCATTACTTGAAAGTATCATGAAGGTCAGAAGAAAAAATATATGTTGAGATTACAGGAGATTGTAGTTTTTTTGCAACCTAATAACGCATTTCATTGAATGAGTTATTCGCCAGTCTTTCCTTAAGGCTACATCAAGAGGAAACAAACCTTAGAGATAGAACGTAGAACTACTGTATTGTGTCAAGTTTCAAGAAGCTAGCATAATCCGTGTTGATTTAGAGTTCGAACTGCATCTGTCAATATAGGAGAAAACAGAGTGAAACCTAAAAATTCAAACTGTTCCTGGAAACGAATGCTTCAATCTAGGAGAACTAACCTTGGGCATCCAAGTGGGATTGGTGTACTGATCATTACGTGAATGTATCATGAAGATTGGATGAAAAAATATATGTTGAGATTTCAGGAGACTCTAGTGTTTGGAAGTTTGGCAACCCCTTTCCATATAAGTGTTATTCGCAGTCCCTGCATTAGGCTACATCAAGAGGAAACAAAACTTAGAGATAGAACGTAGAACTACTGTATTGTGTCAAGTTTCAAGAAGCTAGCACAAACTGTGTTTGATTTAGAGATCGAACTGCATCTGTCAGTATAGGAGAAAACAGAGTGAAACCTAAAAATTCAAACTGTTACTGCAAACGAATGCTTCAACCTAGGAGAACGAAACTTGGGCATCCAAGTTTGATTGGTGTACTGCTCATTACTTGAAAGTATCATGAAGGTCGGAAGAAAAAATATATGTTGTGATTTCAGGAGACTGTAGTTTTTTGGCAGCCTAACAATGCCTTTGATTGAATGAGTTAATCTCCAGTCTCTGCTTAAGGCTACATCAAGACGAAACAAACCTTAGAGATAGAACGTAGAACTACTGTATTGTGTCAAGTTTCAAGAAGCAGGCACAAACCGTGTGAATTTAGAGTTCGAACTGCATCTGTCAATATAGGAGAAAACAGAGTGAAACCTAAAAATTCAAACTGTTACTGCAAACGAATGCTTCAACCTAGAAGAACCAAACTAGGGCATCCAAGTTTGATTGGTGTACTGCTCATTACTTGAAAGTATCATGAAGGTCGGAAGAAAAAATATATGTTGAGATTACAGAAGACTGTAGTTTTTTGGCAACCTAACATCACATTTCATTGAATGAGTTATTCGCCAGTCTTTGCTTAAGGCTACATCAAGAGGAAACAAATCTTAGAGATAGAACGTAGAACTACTGTATTGTGTCAAGTTTCAAGAATCTTGCACAAACCGTGTTGATTTAGAGTTCGAACTCCATCTGTCAATATAGGAGAAAACAGAGTGAAACCTAAAATTCAAACTGTTCCTGGAAACGAATGCTTCAATCTAGGAGAACTAAACTTGGGCATCCAAGTAGGATTGTTGTACTGATCATTACGTGAATGTATCATGAAAATTGGATGAAAAAATATATGTTGATATTTCAGGAGACTCTAGTGTTGGAAGTGTGGCAAACCCTTTCCATATAAGTGTTATTCGCAATCCCTGCATTAGGCTACATCAAGAGGAAACAAAACTTAGAGATAGAACGTAGAACTACTGTATTTTGTCAAGTTTCAAGAAGCTAGCACAAACTGTGTTTGATTTAGAGATCGAACTGCATCTGTCAATATAGGAGAAAACAGAGTGAAACCTGAAAATTCAAACTGTTACTGCAAAGGAATGCTTCAACCTAGAAGAACGAAACTAGGGCATCCAAGTTTGATTGGTGTACTGCTCATTACTTGAAAGTATCATGAAGGTCGGAAGAAAAAATATATGTTGATATTACAGGAGACTGTAGTTTTTTAGCAACCTAACAACGCATTTCATTGAATGAGTTATTCGCCAGTCTTTGCTTAAGGCTACATCAAGAGGAAACAAACCTTAGAGATAGAACGTAGAACTACTGTATTGTGTCAAGTTTCAAGAAGCTAGCACAAACCATGTTGATTTAGAGTTCGAACTGCATCTGTCAATATAGGAGAAAACAGAGTGAAACCTAAAAATTCAAACTGTAAATGCAAACGAATGCTTCAATCTAGGAGAACTAAACTTGGGCATCCAAGTGGGATTGGTGTACTGATCATTACGTGAATGTATCATGAAGATTGGATGAAAAAATATATGTTGAGATTTCAGGAGACTCTAGTGTTTGGAAGTTTGGCAACCCCTTTCCATATAAGTGTTATTCGCAGTCCCTGCATTAGGCTACATCAAGAGGAAACAAAACTTAGAGATAGAACGTAGAACTACTGTATTGTGTCAAGTTTCAAGAAGCTAGCACAAACTGTGTTTGATTTAGAGATCGAACTGCATCTGTCACTATTGGAGAAAACAGAGTGAAACCTAAAAATTCAAACTGTTACTGCAAACGAATGATTCAACCTAGGAGAACGAAACTTGGGCATCCAAGTTTGATTGGTGTACTGCTCATTACTTGAAAGTATCATGAAGGTCGGAAGAAAAAATATATGTTGTGATTTCAGGAGACTGTAGGTTTTTGGCAGCCTAACAATGCCTTTGATTGAATGAGTTATTCTCCAGTCTCTGCTTAAGGCTACATCAAGATGAAACAAACCTTAGAGATAGAACGTAGAACTACTGTATTGTGTCAAGTTTCAAGAAGCTAGCAGAAACCGTGTTTGATTTAGAGTTCGAACTGCATCTGTCAATATAGGAGAAAACAGAGTGAAACCTAAAAATTCAAACTGTTACTGCAAACGAATGCTTTAACCTAGGAGAACAAAACTTGGGCATCCAAGTTTGATTGGTGTACTGCTCATTACTTGAAAGTATCATGAAGGTCGGAAGAAAAAATATATGTTGTGATTTCAGGAGACTGTAGTTTTTTGGCAGCCTAACAACGCCTTTCATTGAATGAGTTATTCTCCAGTCTCTGCTTAAGGCTACATCAAGAGGAAACAAACCTTAGAGATAGAACGTAGAACTACTGTATTGTGTCAAGTTTCAAGAAACTAGCACAAACCGTGTTGATTTAGAGTTCGAACAGCATCTGTGAATATAGGAGAAAACAGAGTGAAACCTAAAAATTCAAACTGTTACTGCAAACGAATGCTTCAACCTAGAAGAACGAAACTAGGGCATCCAAGTTGGATTGGTGTACTGCTCATTACTTGAAAGTATCATGAATGTCAGAAGAAAAAATATATGTTGAGATTACAGGAGATTGTAGTTTTTTGGCAACCTAACAACGCATTTCATTGAATGAGTTATTCGCCAGTCTTTCCTTAAGGCTACATCAAGAGGAAACAAACCTTAGAGATAGAACGTAGAACTACTGTATTGTGTCAAGTTTCAAGAAGCTAGCACAAACCGTGTTGATTTAGAGTTCGTACTGCATCTGTCAATATAAGAGAAAACAGAGTGAAACCTAAAAATTTAAACTGTTCCTGGAAACGAATGCTTCAATCTAGGAGAACTAAACTTGGGCATCCAAGTGGGATTAGTGTACTGATCATTAGGTGAATGTATCATGAAGATTGGATGAAAAAATATATGTTGAGAATTCAGGACACTCTATTGTTTGGAAGTTTGGCAACCCCTTTCCATATAAGTGTTATCCGCAGTCCCTGCATTAGGCTACATCAAGAGGAAACAAAACTTAGAGATAGAACGTAGAACTACTGTATTGTGTCAAGTTTCAAGAAGCTAGCACAAACCGTGTTGATTTAGAGTTCGAACTCATCTGTCAATATAGGTGAAAAGAGAGTGAAACCTAAAAATTCAAACTGTTACTGCAAACGAATGCTTCAACCTAGAAGAACGAAACAAGGGCATCCAAGTTTGATTGGTGTACTGCTCATTACTTGAAAGTATCATGAAGGTCGGAAGAAAAAATATATGTTGAGATTACAGAAGACTGTAGTTTTTTGGCAACCTAACAACGCATTTCATTGAATGAGTTATTCGCCAGTCTCTGCTTAAGGCTACATCAAGAGGAAACAAACCTTAGAGATAGAACGTAGAACTACTGTATTGTGTCAAGTTTCAAGAAGCTAGCACAAACCGTGTTGATTTAGAGTTCTTACTGCATCTGTCAATATAGGAGAAAACAGAGTGAAACCTAAAAATTCAAACTGTTACTGCAAACGAATGCTTCAACCTAGAAGAACGAAACTAGGGCATCCAAGTTTGATTGATGTACTGCTCATTACTTGAAAGTATCATGAAGGTCAGAAGAAAAAATATATGTTGAGATTACAGGAGATTGTAGTTTTTTTGCAACCTAATAACGCATTTCATTGAATGAGTTATTCGCCAGTCTTTCCTTAAGGCTACATCAAGAGGAAACAAACCTTAGAGATAGAACGTAGAACTACTGTATTGTGTCAAGTTTCAAGAAGCTAGCATAATCCGTGTTGATTTAGAGTTCGAACTGCATCTGTCAATATAGGAGAAAACACAGTGAAACCTAAAAATTCAAACTGTTCCTGGAAACGAATGCTTCAATCTAGGAGAACTAACCTTGGTCATCCAAGTGGGATTGGTGTACTGATCATTACGTGAATGTATCATGAAGATTGGATGAAAAAATATATGTTGAGATTTCAGGAGACTCTAGTGTTTGGAAGTTTGGCAACCCCTTTCCATATAAGTGTTATTCGCAGTCCCTGCATTAGGCTACATCAAGAGGAAACAAAACTTAGAGATAGAACGTAGAACTACTGTATTGTGTCAAGTTTCAAGAAGCTAGCACAAACTGTGTTTGATTTAGAGATCGAACTGCATCTGTCAGTATAGGAGAAAACAGAGTGAAACCTAAAAATTCAAACTGTTACTGTAAACGAATGCTTCAACCTAGGAGAACGAAACTTGGGCATCCAAGTTTGATTGGTGTACTGCTCATTACTTGAAAGTATCATGAAGGTCGGAAGAAAAAATATATGTTGTGATTTCAGGAGACTGTAGTTTTTTGGCAGCCTAACAATGCCTTTGATTGAATGAGTTAATCTCCAGTCTCTGTTTAAGGCTACATCAAGACGAAACAAACCTTAGAGATAGAACGTAGAACTACTGTAATGTGTCAAGTTTCAAGAAGCAGGCACAAACCGTGTGAATTTAGAGTTCGAACTGCATCTGTCAATATAGGAGAAAACAGAGTGAAACCTAAAAATTCAAACTGTTACTGCAAACGAATGCTTCAACCTAGAAGAACCAAACTAGGGCATCCAAGTTTGATTGGTGTACTGCTCATTACTTGAAAGTATCATGAAGGTCGGAAGAAAAAATATATGTTGAGATTACAGAAGACTGTAGTTTTTTGGCAACCTAACATCACATTTCATTGAATGAGTTATTCGCCAGTCTTTGCTTAAGGCTACATCAAGAGGAAACAAATCTTAGAGATAGAACGTAGAACTACTGTATTGTGTCAAGTTTCAAGAATCTTGCACAAACCGTGTTGATTTAGAGTTCGAACTCCATCTGTCAATATAGGAGAAAACAGAGTGAAACCTAAAATTCAAACTGTTCCTGGAAACGAATGCTTCAATCTAGGAGAACTAAACTTGGGCATCCAAGTAGGATTGTTGTACTGATCATTACGTGAATGTATCATGAATATTGGATGAAAAAATATATGTTGATATTTCAGGAGACTCTAGTGTTGGAAGTGTGGCAAACCCTTTCCATATAAGTGTTATTCGCAATCCCTGCATTAGGCTACATCAAGAGGAAACAAAACTTAGAGATAGAACGTAGAACTACTGTATTTTGTCAAGTTTCAAGAAGCTAGCACAAACTGTGTTTGATTTAGAGATCGAACTGCATCTGTCAATATAGGAGAAAACAGAGTGAAACCTGAAAATTCAAACTGTTACTGCAAAGGAATGCTTCAACCTAGAAGAACGAAACTAGGGCATCCAAGTTTGATTGGTGTACTGCTCATTACTTGAAAGTATCATGAAGGTCGGAAGAAAAAATATATGTTGATATTACAGGAGACTGTAGTTTTTTAGCAACCTAACAACGCATTTCATTGAATGAGTTATTCGCCAGTCTTTGCTTAAGGCTACATCAAGAGGAAACAAACCTTAGAGATAGAACGTAGAACTACTGTATTGTGTCAAGTTTCAAGAACCTAGCACAAACCATGTTGATTTAGAGTTCGAACTGCATCTGTCAATATAGGAGAAAACAGAGTGAAACCTAAAAATTCAAACTGTAAATGCAAACGAATGCTTCAATCTAGGAGAACTAAACTTGGGCATCCAAGTGGGATTGGTGTACTGATCATTACGTGAATGTATCATGAAGATTGGATGAAAAAATATATGTTGAGATTTCAGGAGACTCTAGTGTTTGGAAGTTTGGCAACCCCTTTCCATATAAGTGTTATTCGCAGTCCCTGCATTAGGCTACATCAAGAGGAAACAAAACTTAGAGATAGAACGTAGAACTACTGTATTGTGTCAAGTTTCAAGAAGCTAGCACAAACTGTGTTTGATTTAGAGATCGAACTGCATCTGTCACTATTGGAGAAAACAGAGTGAAACCTAAAAATTCAAACTGTTACTGCAAACGAATGATTCAACCTAGGAGAACGAAACTTGGGCATCCAAGTTTGATTGGTGTACTGCTCATTACTTGAAAGTATCATGAAGGTCGGAAGAAAAAATATATGTTGTGATTTCAGGAGACTGTAGGTTTTTGGCAGCCTAACAATGCCTTTGATTGAATGAGTTATTCTCCAGTCTCTGCTTAAGGCTACATCAAGATGAAACAAACCTTAGAGATAGAACGTAGAACTACTGTATTGTGTCAAGTTTCAAGAAGCTAGCAGAAACCGTGTTTGATTTAGAGTTCGAACTGCATCTGTCAATATAGGAGAAAACAGAGTGAAACCTAAAAATTCAAACTGTTACTGCAAACGAATGCTTTAACCTAGGAGAACAAAACTTGGGCATCCAAGTTTGATTGGTGTACTGCTCATTACTTGAAAGTATCATGAAGGTCGGAAGAAAAAATATATGTTGTGATTTCAGGAGACTGTAGTTTTTTGGCAGCCTAACAACGCCTTTCATTGAATGAGTTATTCTCCAGTCTCTGCTTAAGGCTACATCAAGAGGAAACAAACCTTAGAGATTGAACGTAGAACTACTGTATTGTGTCAAGTTTCAAGAAACTAGCACAAACCGTGTTGATTTAGAGTTCGAACTGCATCTGTGAATATAGGAGAAAACAGAGTGAAACCTAAAAATTCAAACTGTTACTGCAAACGAATGCTTCAACCTAGAAGAACGAAACTAGGGCATCCAAGTTGGATTGGTGTACTGCTCATTACTTGAAAGTATCATGAATGTCAGAAGAAAAAATATATGTTGAGATTACAGGAGATTGTAGTTTTTTGGCAACCTAACAACGCATTTCATTGAAAGAGTTATTCGCCAGTCTTTCCTTAAGGCTACATCAAGAGGAAACAAACCTTAGAGATAGAACGTAGAACTACTGTATTGTGTCAAGTTTCAAGAAGCTAGCACAAACCGTG
Organism: Callospermophilus lateralis; assembly: GCF_048772815.1. Classification (NCBI taxonomy): domain Eukaryota; kingdom Metazoa; phylum Chordata; class Mammalia; order Rodentia; family Sciuridae; genus Callospermophilus; species Callospermophilus lateralis. The sequence goes on from NW_027514084.1 coordinate 29,508, forward strand.
TTGATTTAGAGTTCGTACTGCATCTGTCAATATAAGAGAAAACAGAGTGAAACCTAAAAATTTAAACTGTTCCTGGAAACGAATGCTTCAATCTAGGAGAACTAAACTTGGGCATCCAAGTGGGATTAGTGTACTGATCATTAGGTGAATGTATCATGAAGATTGGATGAAAAAATATATGTTGAGAATTCAGGACACTCTATTGTTTGGAAGTTTGGCAACCCCTTTCCATATAAGTGTTATCCGCAGTCCCTGCATTAGGCTACATCAAGAGGAAACAAAACTTAGAGATAGAACGTAGAACTACTGTATTGTGTCAAGTTTCAAGAAGCTAGCACAAACCGTGTTGATTTAGAGTTCGAACTCATCTGTCAATATAGGTGAAAAGAGAGTGAAACCTAAAAATTCAAACTGTTACTGCAAACGAATGCTTCAACCTAGAAGAACGAAACAAGGGCATCCAAGTTTGATTGGTGTACTGCTCATTACTTGAAAGTATCATGAAGGTCGGAAGAAAAAATATATGTTGAGATTACAGAAGACTGTAGTTTTTTGGCAACCTAACAACGCATTTCATTGAATGAGTTATTCGCCAGTCTCTGCTTAAGGCTACATCAAGAGGAAACAAACCTTAGAGATAGAACGTAGAACTACTGTATTGTGTCAAGTTTCAAGAAGCTAGCACAAACCGTGTTGATTTAGAGTTCTTACTGCATCTGTCAATATAGGAGAAAACAGAGTGAAACCTAAAAATTCAAACTGTTACTGCAAACGAATGCTTCAACCTAGAAGAACGAAACTAGGGCATCCAAGTTTGATTGATGTACTGCTCATTACTTGAAAGTATCATGAAGGTCAGAAGAAAAAATATATGTTGAGATTACAGGAGATTGTAGTTTTTTTGCAACTAATAACGCATTTCATTGAATGAGTTATTCGCCAGTCTTTCCTTAAGGCTACATCAAGGGAAACTAACCTTAGAGATAGAACGTAGAACTACTGTATTGTGTCAAGTTTCAAGAAGCTAGCATAATCCGTGTTGATTTAGAGTTCGAACTGCATCTGTCAATATAGGAGAAAACAGAGTGAAACCTAAAAATTCAAACTGTTCCTGGAAACGAATGCTTCAATCTAGGAGAACTAACCTTGGGCATCCAAGTGGATTGGTGTACTGATCATTACGTGAATGTATCATGAAGATTGGATGAAAAATATATGTTGAGATTTCAGGAGACTCTAGTGTTTGGAAGTTTGGCAACCCCTTTCCATATAAGTGTTATTCGCAGTCCCTGCATTAGGCTACATCAAGAGGAAACAAACTTAGAGATAGAACGTAGAACTACTGTATTGTGTCAAGTTTCAAGAAGCTAGCACAAACTGTGTTTGATTTAGAGATCGAACTGCATCTGTCAGTATAGGAGAAAACAGAGTGAAACCTAAAAATTCAAACTGTTACTGCAAACGAATGCTTCAACCTAGGAGAACGAACTTGGGCATCCAAGTTTGATTGGTGTACTGCTCATTACTTGAAAGTATCATGAAGGTCGGAAGAAAAAATATATGTTGTGATTTCAGGAGACTGTAGTTTTTTGGCAGCCTAACAATGCCTTTGATTGAATGAGTTAATCTCCAGTCTCTGCTTAAGGCTACATCAAGACGAAACAAACCTTAGAGATAGAACGTAGAACTACTGTATTGTGTCAAGTTTCAAGAAGCAGGCACAAACCGTGTGAATTTAGAGTTCGAACTGCATCTGTCAATATAGAGAAAACAGAGTGAAACCTAAAAATTCAAACTGTTACTGCAAACGAATGCTTCAACTAGAAGAACCAAACTAGGGCATCCAAGTTTGATTGGTGTACTGCTCATTACTTGAAAGTATCATGAAGGTCGGAAGAAAAAAATATATGTTGAGATTACAGAAGACTGTAGTTTTTTGGCAACCTAACATCACATTTCATTGAATGAGTTATTCGCCAGTCTTTGCTTAAGGCTACATCAAGAGGAAACAAATCTTAGAGATAGAACGTAGAACTACTGTATTGTGTCAAGTTTCAAGAATCTTGCACAAACCGTGTTGATTTAGAGTTCGAACTCCATCTGTCAATATAGGAGAAAACAGAGTGAAACCTAAAATTCAAACTGTTCCTGGAAACGAATGCTTCAATCTAGGAGAACTAAACTTGGGCATCCAAGTAGAATTGTTGTACTGATCATTACGTGAATGTATCATGAAAATTGGATGAAAAAATATATGTTGATATTTCAGGAGACTCTAGTGTTGGAAGTGTGCAAAACCCTTTCCATATAAGTGTTATTCGCAATCCCTGCATTAGGCTACATCAAGAGGAAACAAAACTTAGAGATAGAACGTAGAACTACTGTATTTTGTCAAGTTTCAAGAAGCTAGCACAAACTGTGTTTGATTTAGAGATCGAACTGCATCTGTCAATATAGGAGAAAACAGAGTGAAACCTGAAAATTCAAACTGTTACTGCAAAGGAATGCTTCAACCTAGAAGAACGAAACTAGGGCATCCAAGTTTGATTGGTGTACTGCTCATTACTTGAAAGTATCATGAAGGTCGGAAGAAAAAATATATGTTGATATTACAGGAGACTGTAGTTTTTTAGCAACCTAACAACGCATTTCATTGAATGAGTTATTCGCCAGTCTTTGCTTAAGGCTACATCAAGAGGAAACAAACCTTAGAGATAGAACGTAGAACTACTGTATTGTGTCAAGTTTCAAGAAGCTAGCACAAACCATGTTGATTTAGAGTTCGAACTGCATCTGTCAATATAGGAGAAACAGAGTGAAACCTAAAAATTCAAACTGTAACATGCAACGAATGCTTCAATCTAGGAGAACTAAACTTGGGCATCCAAGTGGGATTGGTGTACTGATCATTACGTGAATGTATCATGAAGATTGATGAAAAAATATATGTTGAGATTTCAGGAGACTCTAGTGTTTGGAAGTTTGGCAACCCCTTTCCATATAAGTGTTATTCGCAGTCCCTGCATTAGGCTACATCAAGAGGAAACAAAACTTAGAGATAGAACGTAGAACTACTGTATTGTGTCAAGTTTCAAGAAGCTAGCACAAACTGTGTTTGATTTAGAGATCGAACTGCATCTGTCACTATTGGAGAAAACAGAGTGAAACCTAAAATTCAAACTGTTACTGCAAACGAATGTATCAACTAGGAGAACGAAACTTGGGCATCCAAGTTTGATTGGTGTACTGCTCATTACTTGAAAGTATCATGAAGGTCGGAAGAAAAAATATATGTTGTGATTTCAGGAGACTGTAGGTTTTTGGCAGCCTAACAATGCCTTTGATTGAATGAGTTATTCTCCAGTCTCTGCTTAAGCTACATCAAGATGAAACAAACCTTAGAGATAGAACGTAGAACTACTGTATTGTGTCAAGTTTCAAGAAGCTAGCAGAAACCGTGTTTGATTTAGAGTTCGAACTGCATCTGTCAATATAGGAGAAAACAGAGTGAAACCTAAAAATTCAAACTGTTACTGCAAACGAATGCTTTAACCTAGGAGAACAAAACTTGGGCATCCAAGTTTGATTGGTGTACTGCTCATTACTTGAAAGTATCATGAAGGTCGGAAGAAAAAATATATGTTGTGATTTCAGGAGACTGTAGTTTTTTGGCAGCCTAACAACGCCTTTCATTGAATGAGTTATTCTCCAGTCTCTGCTTAAGGCTACATCAAGAGGAAACAAACCTTAGAGATAGAACGTAGAACTACTGTATTGTGTCAAGTTTCAAGAAACTAGCACAAACCGTGTTGATTTAGAGTTCGAACTGCATCTGTGAATATATGAGAAAACAGAGTGAAACCTAAAAATTCAAACTGTTACTGCAAACGAATGCTTCAACCTAGAAGAACGAAACTAGGGCATCCAAGTTTGATTGGTGTACTGCTCATTACTTGAAAGTATCATGAATGTCAGAAGAAAAAATATATGTTGAGATTACAGGAGATTGTAGTTTTTTGGCAACCTAACAACGCATTTCATTGAATGAGTTATTCGCCAGTCTTTCCTTAAGGCTACATCAAGAGGAAACAAACCTTAGAGATAGAACGTAGAACTACTGTATTGTGTCAAGTTTCAAGAAGCTAGCACAAACCGTGTTGATTTAGAGTTCGAACTGCATCTGTCAATATAGGAGAAAACAGAGTGAAACCTAAAATTTCAAACTGTTCCTGGAAACGAATGCTTCAATCTAGGAGAACTAAACTTGGGCATCCAAGTGGCATTGGTGTACTGATCATTACGTGAATGTATCATGAAGATTGGATGAAAAAATATATGGTGAGATTTCAGGAGACTCTAGTGTTTGGAAGTTTGGCAACCCCTTTCCATATAAGTGTTATTCGCAGTCCCTGCATTAGGCTACATCAAGAGGAAACAAAACTTAGAGATAGAACGTAGAACTACTGTATTGTGTCAAGTTTCAAGAAGCTAGCACAAACTGTGTTTGATTTAGAGATCGAACTGCATCTGTCACTATTGGAGAAAACAGAGTGAAACCTAAAAATTCAAACTGTTACTGCAAACGAATGATTCAACCTAGGAGAACGAAACTTGGGCATCCAAGTTTGATTGGTGTACTGCTCATTACTTGAAAGTATCATGAAGGTCGGAAGAAAAAATATATGTTGTGATTTCAGGAGACTGTAGTTTTTTGGCAGCCTAACAATGCCTTTGATTGAATGAGTTATTCTCCAGTCTCTGCTTAAGGCTACATCAAAATGAAACAAACCTTAGAGATAGAACGTAGAACTACTGTATTGTGTCAAGTTTCAAGAAGCTAGCAGAAACCGTGTTTGATTTAGAGTTCGAACTGCATCTGTCAATATAGGAGAAAACAGAGTGATACCTAAAAATTCAAACTGTTACTGCAAACGAATGCTTTAACCTAGGAGAACAAAACTTGGGCATCCAAGTTTGATTGGTGTACTGCTCATTACTTGAAAGTATCATGAAGTTCGGAAGAAAAAATATATGTTGTGATTTCAGGAGACTGTAGTTTTTTCGCAGCCTAACAACGCCTTTCATTAAATGAGCTATTCTCCAGTCTCTGCTTAAGGCTACATCAAGACCAAACAAACCTTAGAGATAGAACGTAGAACTACTGTGTTGTGTCAAGTTTCAAGAAGCTAGCAGAAACCGTGTTTGATTTAGAGTTCGAACTGCATCTGTCAATATAGGAGAAAACAGAGTGAAACCTGAAAATTCAAACTGTTACTGCAAACGAATGCTTCAACCTAGAAGAACGAAACTAGGGCATCCAAGTATGATTGGTGTACTGCTCATTACTTGAAAGTATCATGAAGGTCGGAAGAAAAAATATATGTTGAGATTACAGGAGACTGTAGTTTTTTAGCAACCTAACAAGGCATTTCATTGAATGAGTTATTCGCCAGTCTTTGCTTAAGGCTACATCAAGAGGAAACAAACCTTAGAGATAGAACTTAGAACTACTGTATTGTGTCAAGTTTCAAGAAGCTAGCACAAACCATGTTGATTTAGAGTTCGAACTGCATCTGTCAATATAGGAGAAAACAGAGTGAAACCTAAAAATTCAAACTGTAAATGCAAACGAATGCTTCAACCTAGGAGAACGAATCTTGGGCATCCAAGTTTGATTGGTGTACTGCTCATTACTTGAAAGTATCATGAAGGTCGGAAGAAAAAATATATGTTGTGATTTCAGGAGACTGTAGTTTTTTGGCAGCCTAACAATGCCTTTCATTGAATGAGTTATTCTCCAGTCTATGCTTAAGGCTACATCAAGACGAAACAAACCTTAGAGATATAACGTAGAACTACTGTATTGTGTCAAGTTTCAAGAAGCTAGCAGAAACCGTGTTTGATTTAGAGTTCGAACTGGATCTGTCAATATAGGAGAAAACAGAGTGAAACCTAAAAATTCAAACTGTTACTGCAAACGAATGCTTTAACCTAGGATAACAAAACTTGGGCATCCAAGTTTGATTGGTGTACTGCTCATTACTTGAAAGTATCATGAAGTTCGGAAGAAAAAATATATGTTGTGATTTCAGGAGACTTTACTTTTTTGGCAGCCTAACAACGCCTTTCATTGAATGAGTTATTCTCCAGTCTCTGCTTAAGGCTACATCAAGACCAAACAAACCTTAGAGATAGAACGTAGAACTCCTGTATTGTGTCAAGTTTCAAGAGCTAGCAGAAACCGTGTTTGATTTAGAGTTCGAACTGCATCTGTCAATATAGGAGAAAACAGAGTGAAACCTAAAAATTCAAACTGTTACTGCAAATGAATGCTTCAACCTAGGAGAATGAAACTTGGGCATCCAAGTTTGATTGGTGTACTGCTCATTACTTGAAAGTATCATGAAGTTCGGAAGAAAAAATATATGTTGTGATTTCAGGAGACTGTAGTTTTTTGGCAGCCTAACAACGCCTTTCATTGAATGAGTATTCTCCAGTCTCTGCTTAAGGCTACATCAAGAGGAAAGAAACCTTAGAGATAGAACGTAGAACTACTGTATTGTGTCAAGTTTCAAGAAGCTAGCACAAACCGTGTTGATTTAGAGTTCGAACTGCATCTGTCAATATAGGAGAAAACAGAGTGAAACCTAAAAATTCACACTTTTACTGCAAACGAATGCTTCAACCTAGAAGAACCAAACTAGGGCATCCAAGTTTGATTGGTGTACTGCTCATTACTTGAAAGTATCATAAAGGTCGGAAGAAAAAATATATGTTGTGATTTCAGGAGACTGTAGTTTTTTGGCAACCTAACAACGCATTTCATTGAATGAGTTATTCGCCAGTGTTTGCTTAAGGCTACATCAAGAGGAAACAAACCTTAGAGATAGAACGTAGAACTACTGTATTGTGTCAAGTTTCAAGAAGCAAGCACAAACCGTGTTGATTTAGAGTTCGAACTGCATCTGTCAAAATAGGAGAAAACAGAGTGAAACCTAAAAATTCAAACTGTTCCTGGAAACTAATGCTTCAATCTAGGAGACCTAAACTTGGGCATCCAGGTGGGATTTTTGTACTGATCATTACGTGAAATATCATGAAGATTGGATGAAAAAATATATGTTGAGATTTCAGGAGACTCTAGTGTTTGGAAGTTTGGCAACCCCTTTCCATATAAGTGTTATTCACAGTCCCTGCATTAGGCTACATCAAGAGGAAACAAAAATTAGAGATAGAACATAGAACTACTGTATTGTGTCAAGTTTCAAGAAGCTAGCACAAACTGTGTTTGATTTAGAGTTCGAACTGCATCTGTCAATATAGGAGAAAACAGAGTGAAACCTAAAAATTCAAACTGTTACTGTAAACGAATGCTTCAACCTAGGAGAACGAAACTTGGGCATCCAAGATTGATTGGTGTACTGCTCATTACTTGAAAGTATCATGAAGTTCGGAAGAAAAAATATATGTTGTGATTTCAGGAAACTGTAGTTTTTTGGCAGCCTAACAATGCCTTTCATTGAATGAGTTATTCTCCAGCCTCTGCTTACGGCTACATCAAGACGAAACAAACCTTAGAGATAGAACGTAGAACTACTGTATTGTGTCATGTTTCAAGAAGCTAGCAGAAACCGTGTTTGATCTAGAGTTCGAACTGCATCTGTCAATATAGGAGAAAACAGAGTGAAACCTAAAAATTCAAACTGTTACTGCAAATGAATGCTTCAATATAGGAGAACAAAACTTGGGCATGCAAGTTTGATTTTTGTACTGCTCATTACTTGAAAGTATCATGAAGTTCGGAAGAAAAAACATACGTTGTGATTTCAGGAGACTGTAGTTTTTTGGCAGCCTAACAACGCCTTTCATTGAATGAGTTATTCTCCAGTCTCTGCTTAAGGCTACATCAAGAGGAAACAAACCTTAGAGTTACAACGTAGAACTACTGTATTGTGTCAAGTTTCAAGAAGCTAGCACAAACCGTGTTGATTTAGAGTTCGTACTGCATCTGTCAATATAGGAGAAAACAGAGTGATACCTAAAAATTCAAACTGTTCCTGGAAACGAATGCTTCAATCTAGGAGAACTAAACTTGGGCATGCAAGTGGGATTGGTGTACTGATCATTACGTGAATTTATCATGAAGATTGGATGAGAAAATATATGTTGAGATTTCAGGAGACTCTAGTGTTTGGAAGTTTGGCAACCCCTTTCCATATAAGTGTTATTCGCAGTCCCTGCTTTAGGCTACATCAAGAGGAAACAAAACTTAGAGATAGAAGGTAGAACTACTGTATTGTGTCAAGTTTCAAGAAGCTAGCACAAACTGTGTTTGATTTAGAGATCGAACTGCATCTGTCAATATAGGAGAAAACAGAGTGAAACCTGAAAATTCAAACTGTTAATGCAAACGAATGCTTCAACCTAGGAGAACGAATCTTGGGCATCCAAGTTTGATTGGTGTACTGCTCATTACTTGAAAGTATCATGACGTTCTGAAGAAAAAATATATGTTGTGATTTCAGGAGACTTTAGTTTTTTGGCAGCCTAACAACGCCTTTCATTGAATGAGTTATTCTCCAGTCTCTGCTTAAGGCTACATCAAGACCAAACAAACCTTAGAGATAGAACGTAGAACTACTGTATTGTGTCAAGTTTCAAGAGCTAGCAGAAACCGTGTTTGATTTAGAGTTCGAACTGCATCTGTCAATATAGGAGAAAACAGAGTGAAACCTAAAAATTCAAACTGTTACTGCAAACGAATGCTTCAACCTAGGATAACGAAACTTGGGCATCCAAGTTTGATTGGTGTACTGCTCATTACTTGAAAGTATCATGAAGGTCGGAAGAAAAAATATATGTTGTGATTTCAGGAGACTGTAGTTTTTTGGCAGCCTAACAACGCCTTTCATTGAATGAGTTAGTCTCCAGTATCTGCTTAAGGCTACATCAAGAGGAAACAAACCTTAGAGATAGAACGTAGAACTACTGTATTGTGTCAAGTTTCAAGAAGCTAGCACAAACCGTGTTGATTTACAGTTCAAACTGCATCTGTCAATATAGGAGAAAACAGAGTGAAACCTAAAAATTCAAACTGTTACTGCAAACGAATGCTTCAACCTAGAAGAACGAAACTAGGGCATCCAAGTTTGATTGGTGTACTGCTCATTACTTGAAAGTATCATGAAGGTCGGAAGAAAAAATATATGTTGAGATTACAGGAGACTGTAGCTTTTTGGCAACCTAACAACGCATTTCATTGAATGAGTTATTCGCCAGTATTTGCTTAAGGCTACATCAAGAGGAAACAAACCTTAGAGATAGAACGTAGAACTACTGTATTGTGTCAAGATTCAAGAAGCTAGCACAAACCTTGTTGATTTAGAGTTCGAACTGCATCTGTCAATATAGGAGAAAACAGAGTGAAACCTAAAAATTCAAACTGTTCCTGGAAACGAATGCTTCAATCTAGGGGAACTAAACTTGGGCATCCAAGTGGGATTGGTGTACTGATCATTACGTGAATGTATCATGAAGATTGGATGAAAAAATATATGTTGAGATTTCAGGAGACTCTAGTGTTTGGAAGTTTGGCAACCCCTTTCCATATAAGTGTTATTCGCAGTCCCTGCATTAGGCTACATCAAGAGGAAACAAAACTTAGAGATAGAACGTAGAACTACTGTATTGTGTCAAGTTTCAAGAAGCTAGCACAAACTGTGTTTGATTTAGAGATCGAACTGCATCTGTCAATATAAGAGAAAACAGTGTGAAACCTAAAAATTCAAACTGTTACTGCAAACGAATGCTTCAACCTAGGAGAACGAAACTTGGGCATCCAAGTTTGATTGGTGTACTGCTCATTACTTGAAAGTATCATGAAGTTCGGAAGAAAAAATATATTTTGTGATTTCAGGAGACTGTAGTTTTTTGGCAGCCTAACAACGCCTTTCATTGAATGAGTTATTCTCCAGTCTCTGCTTAAGGCTACATCAAGAGGAAACAAACCTTAGAGATAGAACGTAGAACTACTGTACTGTGTCAAGTTTCAAGAAGCTAGCAGAAACCGTGTTTGATTTAGAGTTCGAACTGCATCTGTCAGTATAGGAGAAAACAGAGTGAAACCTAAAAATTCAAACTGTTACTGCAAACGAATGCTTCAACCTAGGAGAACAAAACTTGGGCATCCAAGTTTGATTGGTGTACTGCTCATTACTTGAAAGTATCATGAAGTTCGGAAGAAAAAATATATGTTGTGATTTCAGGAGACTGTAGTTTTTTGGCAGCCTAACAACGCCTTTCATTGAATGAGTTATTCTCCAGTCTCTGCTTAAGGCTACATCAAGTACAACAAACCTTAGAGATAGAACGTAGAACTACTGTATTGTGTCAAGTTTCAAGAAGCTAGCAGAAACCGTGTTTGATTTAGAGTTCGAACTGCATCTGTCAATATAGGAGAAAACAGAGTGAAACCTAAAAATTCAAACTGTTACTGGAAACAAATGCTTCAAACTAGGAGAACGAAACTTGGGCATCCAAGTTTGATTGGTGTACTGCTCATTACTTGAAAGTATCATGAAGGTCGGAAGAAAAAATATATGTTGTGATTTCAGGAGACTGTAGTTTTTTGGCAGCCTAACAACGCCTTTCATTGAATGAGTTATTCTCCAGTTTCTGCTTAAGGCTACGTCAAGAGGAAACAAACCTTAGAGATAGAACGTAGAACTACTGTATTGTGTCAAGTTTCAAGAAGCTAGCACAAACCGTGTTGATTTAGAGTTCGTACCGCATCTGTCAACATAAGAGAAAACAGAGTGAAACCTAAAAATTCAAACTGTTCCTGGAAACGAATGCTTCAATCTAGGAGAACTAAACTTGGGCATCCAAGTGGGATTGGTGTACTGATCTTTACGTGAATGTATCATGAAGATTGGATGAAAAAATATATGTTGAGATTTCAGGAGACTCTAGTGTTTGGAAGTTTGGCAACCCCTTTCCATATAAGTGTTATTCGCAGTCCCTGCATTAGGCTACATCAAGAGGAAACAAAACTTAGAGATAGAACGTAGAACTACTGTATTGTGTCATGTTTCAAGAAGCTAGCACACACTGTGTTTGATTTAGAGATGAACTGCATCTGTCAATATAGGAGAAAACAGAGTGAAACCTAAATATTCAAACTGTTACTGCAAACGAATGCTTCAACCTAGGAGAACGAAACTTGGGCATCCAAGTTTGAATGGTGTACTGCTCATTACTTGAAAGTATCATGAAGTTCGGAAGAAAAAATATATGTTGTGATTTCAGGAGACTGTAGTTTTTTGGCAGCCTAAAAACGCCTTTCATTGAATGAGTTATTCTCCAGTCTCTGCTTAAGGCTACATCAAGGGGAAACAAACCTTAGAGATAGAACGTATAACTACTGTACTGTGTCAAGTTTCAAGAAGCTAGCAGAAACCGTGTTTGATTTAGAGTTCGAACTGCATCTGTCAGTATAGGAGAAAACAGAGTGAAACCTAAAAATTCAAACTGTTACTGCAAACGAATGCTTCAACCGAGGAGAACGAAACTTGGGCATCCAAGTTTGATTGGTGTACTGCTCATTACTTGAAAGTATCATGAAGTTCGGAAGAAAAAATATATGTTGTGATTTCAGGAGACTGTAGTTTTTTGGCAGCCTAACAACGCCTTTCATTGAATGAGTTATTCTCCAGTCTCTGCTTAAGGCTACATCAAGACGAAACAATCCTTAGAGATAGAACGTAGAACTACTGTATTGTGTCAAGTTTCAAGAAGCTAGCAGAAACCGTGTTTGATTTAGAGTTCGAACTGCATCAGTCAATATAGGAGAAAACAGAGGGAAACCCAAAAATTCAAACTGTTACTGGAAACAAATGCTTCAACCTAGGAGAACGAAACTTGGGCATCCAAGTTTGATTGTGTACTGCTCATTACTTGAAAGTATCATGAAGGTCGGAAGAAAAAATATATGTTGTGATTTCAGGAGACTGTAGTTTTTTGGCAGCCTAACAACACCTTTCATTGAATGAGTTATTCTCCAGTCTCTGCTAAAGGCTACATCAAGAGGAAACAAACTTAGAGATAGAACGTAGAACTACTGTATTGTGTCAAGTTTCAAGAAGCTAGCACAAACCGTTTTGATTTAGAGTTCGAACTCCATCTGTGAATATAGGAGAAAACAGAGTGAAACCTAAAAATTCAAACTGTTCCTGGAAATGAATGCTTCAGTCTAGGAGAACTAAACTTGGGCATCCAAGTGGGATTGCTGTACTGATCATTACGTGAATGTATCATGAAGATTGGATGAAAAAATATATGTTGAGATTTCAGGAGACTCTAGTGTTTGGAAGTTTGGCAAACCCTTTCCATATAAGTGTTATTCGCAGTCCCTGCATTAGTCTATATCAAGAGGAAACAAAACATAGAGATAGAACGTAGAACTACTGTATTTTGTCAAGTTTCAAGAAGCTATTACAAACTGTGTTTGATTTAGAGTTCGAACTGCATCTGTCAATATAGGAGAAAACAGAGTGAAACCTAAAAATTCAAACTGTTACTGCAAACGAATGCTTCAAACTAGGAGAATGAACCTTGGGCATCCAAATTTGATTGGTGTACTGCTCATTACTTGAAAGTATCATGAAGGTCGGAAGAAAAAATATATGTTGTGATTTCAGGAGACTGTAGTTTTTTGGTAGCCTAACAACGCCTTTCATTGAATGAGTTATTCTCCAGTCTCTGCTTAATACTACGTCAATAGGAAACAAACCTTAGAGATAGAACGTAGAACTACTGTATTGTGTCAAGTTTCAAGAAGCTAGCACAAACCGTGTTTATTTAGAGTTCGTACTGCATCTGTCAATAAAAGAGAAAACAGAGTGAAACCTAAAAATTCAAACTGTTCCTGGAAACGAATGCTTCAATCTAGGAGAACTAAACTTGGGCATCCAAGTGTGATTGGTGTACTGATCATTACGTGAATGTATCATGAAGATTGGATGAAAAAATATATGTTGAGATTTCAGGAGACTCTAGTGTTTGGAAGTTTGGCAACCCCTTTCCATATAAGTGTTATTCGCAGTCCCTGCATTAGGCTACATCAAGAGGAAACAAAACTTAGAGATAGAACGTAGAACTACTGTATTGTGTCAAGTTTCAATAAGCTAGCACAAACTGTGTTTGATTTAGAGATCGAACTGCATCTGTCAATATAGGAGAAAACAGAGTGAAACCTAAAAAATCAAACTGTTACTGCAAATGAATGCTTCAACCAAGGAGAACGAAACTCGGGCATCCAATTTTGTTGGTGTACTGCTCATTATTTGAAAGTATCATGAAGGTCGGAAGAAAAAATATATGTTGTGATTTCAGGAGACTGTAGTTTTTTGGCAGCCTAACAACGCCTTTCATTGAATGAGTTATTCTCCAGTCTCTGCTAAAGGCTACATCAAGACGAAACAAACCTTAGAGATAGAACGTAGAACTACTGTATTGTGTCAAGTTTCAAGAAGCTAGCAGAAACCGTGTTTGATTTAGAGTTCGAACTGCATCTGTCAATATAGGAGAAAACAGAGTGAAACCTAAAAATTCACACTTTTACTGCAAACGAATGCTTTAACCTAGTAGAACAAAACTTGGGTATCCAAGTTTGATTGGTGTACTGCTCATTACTTGAAAGTATCATGAAGGTCGGAAGAAAAAATATATGTTGAGATTACAGGAGACTGAAGTTTTTTGCCGACCTAACAACGCCTTTCATTGAATGAGTTATTCACCAGCCTTTGCTTAAGGTTACATCAAGAGGAAACAAACCTTTGAGATAGAACGTAGAACTACTGTATTGTGTCAAGTTTCAAGAAGCTAGCACAAACCGTGTTGATTTAGAGTTCGAACTGCCTCTGTCAATATAGGAGAAAACAGAATGAAACCTAAAAATTCAAACTGTTTCTGCAAACGAATGCTTCAACCTAGGAGAACGAAACTTGGGCATCCAAGTTTGATTGGTGTACTGCTCATTACTTGAAAGTATCATGAAGTTCGGAAGAAAAAATATATGTTGTGATTTCAGGAGACTGTAGTTTTTTGGCAGCCTAACAACGCCTTTCATTGAATGAGTTATTCTCCAGTCTCTTCTTAAGGCTACATCAAGACGAAACAAACCTTAGAAATAGAACGTAGAACTACTGTATTGTGTCAAGTTTCAAGAAGCTAGCAGAAACCGTGTTTGATTTAGAGTTCGAACTGCATCTGTCAATATAGGAGAAAACAGAGTGAAACCTAAAAATTCAAACTGTTACTGCAAACGAATGCTTCAACCTAGGAGAACCAAACTTGGGCATCCAAGATTGATTGGTGTACTGCTCATTACTTGAAAGTATCATGAAGTTCGGAAGAAAAAATATATGTTGTGATTTCAGGAGACTGTAGTTTTTGGCAACCTAACAACACCTTTCATTCAATGAGTTATTCACCAGTCTTTGCTTAAGGCTACATCAAGAGGAAAAAAACCTTAGAGATAGAACCTAGAACTATTGTATTGTGTCAAGTTTCAAGAAGCTAGCACAAACCGTGTTGATTTAGAGTTCGAACTGCATCTGTCCATATAGGAGAAAACAGAGTGAAACCTAAAAATTCAAACTGTTACTGCAAACGAATGCTTCAACCTAGAAGAACGAAACTAGGGCATCCAAGTTTGATTGGTGTACTGCTCATTACTTGAAAGTATCATGAAGTTCGGAAGAAAAAATATATGTTGAGATTACAGGAGACTGTAGTTTTTTGGCAACCTAACAACGCATTTCATTGAATGAGTTATTCGCCAGTCTTTGCTTAAGGCTACATCAAGAGGAAATAAACCTTAGAAATAGAACGTAGAACTACTGTATTGTGTCAAGTGTCAAGAAGCTAGCACAAACCGTGTTGTTTTAGATTTCGAACTCCATCTGTCAATATAGGAGAAAACAGAGTGAAACCTAAAAATTCAAACTGTTCCTGGAAATGAATGCTTCAATCTAGGAGAACTAAACTTGGGCATCCAAGTGGGATTGCTGTACTGATCATTACATGAATGTATCATGAAGATTGGATGAAAAAATATATGTTGAGATTTCAGGAGACTCTAGTGTTTGGAAGTTTGGCAAACCCTTTCCATATAAGTGTCATTCGCAGTAACTGCATTAGTCTACATCAAGAGGAAACAAAACTTAGAGATAGAACGTAGAACTACTGTATTGTGTCAAGTTTCAAGAAGCTAGCACAAACTGTGTTTGATTTAGAGATATAACTGCATCTGTCAATATAGGAGAAAACAGAGTGAAACCTAAAAATTCAAACTGTTCCTGGAAACGAATGCTTCCGTCTAGGAGAACTAAACTTGGGCATCCAAGTGGGATTGGTGTACTGATCATTACGTGAATGTATCATGAAGATTGGATGAAAAAATGTATGTTGAGATTTCAGGGGACTCTAGTGTTTGGAAGTTTGGCAACCCCTTTCCATATAAGTGTTATTTGCAGTCCCTGCATAAGGCTACATCAAGACGAAACAAAAATTAAAGATAGAACGTAGAACTACTGTATTGTGTCAAGTTTCAAGAAGCTAGCAGAAACCGTGTTTGATTTAGAGTTCGAACTGCATCTGTCAATATAGGAGAAAACAGAGTGAAACCTAAAAATTCAAACTGTTACTGCAAACGAATGCTTCAACCTAGGAGAAGGAAACTTGGGCATCCAAGTTTGTTGGTGTACTGCTCATTACTTGAAAGTATCATGAAGGTCGGAAGAAAAAATATATGTTGAGATTACAGGAGACTGTAGTTTTTTGCTGACCTAACAACGCCTTTCATTGAATGAGTTATTCACCAGTCTTGGCTTAAGACTACATCAAGAAGAAACAAACCTTAGAGATAGAACGTAGAACTACTGTATTGTGTCAAGTTTCAAGAAGCTAGCACAAACCGTGTTGATTTAGAGTTCGAACTGCATCTGTCAATATAGGAGAAAACAGAGTGAAACCTAAAAATTCAAACTGTTACTGCAAACGAATGCTTCAACCTAGGAGAACGAATCTTGGGCATCCAAGTTTGATTGGTGTACTGCTCATTACTTGAAAGTATCATGAAGGTCGGAAGAAAAAATATATGTTGTGATTTCAGGAGACTGTAGTTTTTTGGCAGCCTAACAATGCCTTTCATTGAATGAGTTATTCTCCAGTCCCGGCTTAAGGCTACATCAAGAGGAAACAAACCTTAGAGACAGAACGTAGAACTACTGTATTGTGTCAAGTTTCAAGAAGCTAGCACAAACCGTGTTGATTTAGAGTTCTTACTGCATCTGTCAATATAGGAGAAAACAGAGTGAAACCTAAAAATTCACACTGTTCCTGGAATCGAATGCTTCAATCTAGGAGAACTAAACGTGGGCATCCAAGTGGGATTGGTGTACTGATCATTACGTGAATGTATCATGAAGATTGGATGAAAAAATATATGTTGAGATTTCAGGAGACTCTAGTGTTTGGAAGTTTGGCAACCCCTTTCCATATAAGTGTTATTCGCAGTCCCTGCATTAGGCTACATCAAGAGGAAACAAAACTTAGAGATAGAACGTAGAACTACTGTATTGTGCCAAGTTTCAAGAAGCTACCACAAACTCTGTTTGATTTAGAGATCGAACTGCATCTGTCAATATAGGAGAAAACAGAGTGAAACCTAAAAATTCAAACTGTTACTGCAAACGAATGCTTCAACCTAGGAGAACAAAACTTGGGCATCCAAGTTTGATTGGTGTACTGCTCATTACTTGAAAGTATCATGAAGGTCGGAAGAAAAAATATATGTTGGGATTACAGGAGACTGTAGTTTTTTGGCAGCCTAACAACGCCTTTCATAGAATGAGTTATTCTCCAGTCTCTGCTAAAGGCTACATCAAGACGAAACAAACCTTAGAGATAGAACGTAGAACTTCTGTATTGTGTCAAGTTTCAAGAAGCTAGCACAAACTCTGTTTGATTTAGAGATCGAACTGTATCTGTCAATATAGGCGAAAACCGAGTGAAACCTAAAAATTCAAACTGTTACTGCAAACGAATGCTTCAACCTAGAACGAAACTAGGGCATCCAACTGTGATTGGTGTGCTGCTCATTACTTGAAAGTATCATGCAGGTCGGAAGAAAAAAATATATGTTGAGATTACAGGAGACTGTAGTTTTTGGCAACCTAACAACGATTTCATTGAATGAGTTATTCGCCAGACTTTGCTTAAGGCTACATCAAGAGGAAACAAACCTTAAAGATAGATCATAGAACTAATGAATTGTGTCAAGTTTCAAGAAGCCAGCACAAACCCTGTTGATTTAGAGTTCGACCTGCATCTGTCAATATAGGAGAAAACAGAGTGAAACCTAAAAATTCAAACTGTTCCTGGAAACGAATGCATCAACCTAGAAGAACGAAACTAGGGCATCCAAGTTTGATTGGTGTACTGCTCATTACTTGAAAGTATCATGAAGGTCGGAAGAAAAAATATATGTTGTGATTTCAGGAGATTGTAGTTTTTTGACAGCCTAACAACGCCTTTCATTGAATGAGTTATTCTCCAGTCTCTGCTTAAGGCTACATCAAGAGGAAACAAACCTTAGAGATAGAACGTAGAACTACTGTATTGTGTCAAGTTTCAAGAAGCTAGCACAAACCGTGTTGATTTAGAGTTCGTACTGCATCTGTCAATATAGGAGAAAACAGAGTGAAACCTAAAAATTCAAACTGTTCCTGGAAACGAATGCTTCAATCTAGGAGAACTAAACTTGGGAATCCAAGTGGGATTGGTGTACTGATCATTACGTGAATATATCATGAAGTTTGGATGAAAAAATATATGTTGAGATTTCAGGAGACTCTAGTGTTTGGAAGTTTGGCATCCCCTTTCAATATAAGTGTTATTCGCAGTCCCTGCATTAGGCTATATCAAGAGGAAACAAAACTTAGAGATAGAACGTAGAACTATTGTATTGTGTCAAGTTTCAAGAAGCTAGCACAAACTGTGTTTGATTTAGAGTTCGAACTGCATCTGTCAATATAGGTGATAACAGAGTAAAACGTAAAAATTCAAACTGTTACTGCAAACGAATGCTTCAACCTAGGAGAACGAAACTTGGGCATCCTAGTTTGATTGGTGTACTGCTCATTACTTGAAAGTATCATGAATTTCGGAAGAAAAAATATATGTTGTGATTTCAGGAGACTGTAGTTTTTTGGCAGCCTAACAACGCCTTTTATTGAATGAGTTATTCTCCAGTCTCTGCTTAAGGCTACATCAAGAGGAAACAAACCTTAGAGATAGAACGTAGAACTACTGTATTGTGTCAAGTTTCAAGAAGCTAGCACAAACCGTGTTTGATTTAGAGTTCGAACTGCATCTGTCAATATAGGAGAAAACAGAGTGAAACCTAAAAATTCAAACTGTTACTGCAAACGAATGCTTCAACCTAGGAGAACAAAACTTCGGCATCGAAGTTTGATTGGTGTACTGCTCATTACTTGAAAGTATTATGAAGGTCGGAAGAAAAAATATATGTTGAGATTACAGGTGACTGTAGTTTTTTGCCAACCTAACAACGCCTTTCATTGAATGAGTTATTCACCAGTCTTTGCTTAAGACTACATCAAGAGGAAACAAACCTTAGAGATAGAACGTAGAACTACTGTATTGTGTCAAGTTTCAAGAAGCTAGCACAAACCGTGTTGATTTAGAGTTCGAACTTCATCTGTCAATATAGGAGAAAACAGAGTGAAACCTAAAAATTCAAACTGTTACTGCAAACGAATGCTTCAACCTAGGAGAACGAAACTAGGGCATCCAAGTTTGATTGGTATACTGCTCATTACTTGAAAGTATCATGAAGGTCGGAAGAAAAAATATATGTTGAGATTACAGGAGACTGTAGTTTTTTGCCAACCTAACAACGTCTTTCATTGAATGAGTTATTCACCAGTCTTTGCTTATAACTACATCAAGAGGAAACAAACCTTTGAGATAGAACGTAGAACTACTGTATTGTGTCAAGTTTCAAGAAGCTAGCACAAACCGTGTTGATTTAGAGTTCGTACTGCATCTGTCAATATAGGAGAAAACAGAGTGAAACCTAAAAATTCAAACTGTTACTGCAAACGAATGCTTCAATCTAGGAGAACTAAACTTGGGAATCCAAGTGGGATTGGTGTACTGATCATTACGTGAATGTATCATGAAGTTTGGATGAAAAAATATATGTTGAGATTTCAGGAGACTCTAGTGTTTGGAAGTTTGGCATCCCCTTTCAATATAAGTGTTATTCGCAGTCCCTGCATTAGGCTATATCAAGAGGAAACAAAACTTAGAGATAGAACGTAGAACTACTGTATTGTGTCAAGTTTCAAGAAGCTAGCACAAACTGTGTTTGATTTAGAGTTCGAACTCATCTGTCAATATAGGAGATAACAGAGTAAAACGTAAAAATTCAAACTGTTACTGCAAACGACTGCTTCAACCTAGGAGAACGAAACTTGGGCATCCAAGTTTGATTTGTGTACTGCTCATTACTTGAAAGTATCATGAAGGTCGGAAGAAAAAATATATGTTGTGATTTCAGGAGACTGTAGTTTTTTGGCAGCCTAACAACGCCTTTAATTGAATGAGTTATTCTCCAGTCTCTGCTTAAGGCTACATCAAGAGGAAACAAACCTTAGAGATAGAACGTAGAACTACTGTATTGTGTCAAGTTTCAAGAAGCTAGCACAAACCGTGTTTGATTTAGAGTTCGAACTGCATCTGTCAATATAGGAGAAAACAGAGTGAAACCTAAAAATTCAAACTGTTACTGCAAACAAATGCTTCAACCTAGGAGAACAAAACTTGGGCATCGAAGTTTGATTGGTGTACTTCTCATTACTTTAAAGTATTATGAAGTTCGGAAGAAAAAATATATGTTGAGATTACAGGTGACTGTAGTTTTTTGCCAACCTAACAACGCCTTTCATTGAATGAATTATTCACCAGTCTTTGCTTAAGACTACATCAAGAGGAAACAAACCTTAGAGATAGAACGTAGAACTACTGTATTGTGTCAAGTTTCAAGAAGCTAGCACAAACCGTGTTGATTTAGAGTTCGAACTTCATCTGTCATTATAGGAGAAAACAGAGTGAAACCTAAAAATTCAAACTGTTACTGCAAACGAATGCTTCAACCTAGAAGAACGAAACTAGTGCATCCAAGTTTGATTGGTATACTGCTCATTACTTGAAAGTATCATGAAGGTCGGAAGAAAAAATATATGTTGAGATAACAGGAGAACTGTAGTTTTTTGCCAACCTAAAAACGTCATTCATTGAATGAGTTATTCACCAGTCTTTGCTTATAACTACATCAAGATGAAACAAACCTTAGAGATAGAACGTAGAACTACTGTATTGTGTCAAGTTTCAAGAAGCTAGCGCAAACTGTGTTGATTTAGAGTTCGAACTGCATCTGTCAATATAGGAGAAAACAGAGTGAAACCTAAAAATTCAAACTGTTACTGCAAACGAATGCTTCAACCTAGAAGAACGAAACTAGGGCAATCCAAGTTTGATTGGTGTACTGCTCATTACTTGAAAGTATCATGAAGGTCGGAAGAAAAAATATATGTTGAGATTACAGGAGACTGTAGTTTTTTGGCAACCTAACTACGCATTTCATGAATGAGTTATTCACCAGTCTTTTGTTTAGGCTACATCAAGAGGCAACAATCCTTAGAGATAGAACGTAGAACTACTGTATTGTGTCAAGTTTCAAGAAGCTACCACAACCGTGTTGATTTAGAGTTCGAACTGCATCTGTCAATATAGGAGAAAACAGAGTGAAACCTAAAAATTCAACTGTTACTGCAAACGAATGCTTCAACCTAGAACGAAACTAGGGCATCCAACTGTGATTGGTGTGCTGCTCATTACTTGAAAGTATCATGCAGGTCGGAAGAAAAAATATATGTTGAGATTACAGGAGACTGTAATTTTTTGTCAACCTAACAATGCATTTCATTGAATGAGTTATTCGCCAGTCTTTGCTTAAGGCTACATCAAGAGGAAACAAACCTTAGAGATAGATCATAGAACTAATGAATTGTGGTCAAGTTTCAAGAAGCTAGCACAAACCCTGTTGATTTAGAGTTCGACCTGCATCTGTCAATATAGGAGAAAACAGAGTGAAACCTAAAAATTCAAACTGTTCCTGGAAACGAATGCATCAACCTAGAAGAACGAAAACTAGGGCATCCAAGTTTGATTGGTGTACTGCACATTACTTGAAAGTATCATGAAGGTCAGAAGGAAAAAATATATGTTGTGATTACAGGAGACTGTAGTTTTTTGGCAACCTAACAACGCATTTCATTGAATGAGTTATTCGCCAGTCTTTGCTTAAGGCTACATCAAGCGGAAACAAACCTTAGAGATAGAACATAGAACTACTGTATTGTGTCAAGTTTCAAGAAGCTAGCACAAACCGTGTTTGATTTAGAGTTCTAACTGCATGTGTCAATATAGGAGAAAACAGAGTGAAACGTAAAAATTGAAACTGTTCCTGCAAACGAATGCTTCAACCTAATAGAACGAAACTAGGGCATGCAAGTTTGATTGGTGTACTGCTCATTATTTGAAAGTATCATGAAGGTCGGAAAAAAAAATATATGTTGTGATTTCAGGAGACTGTAGTTTTTTGGCGGCCTAACAACGCCTTTCATTGAATGAGTTATTCTCCAGTCTCTGCTTAAGGCTACATCAAGAGGAAACAAACCTTAGAGATAGAACGTAGAACTACTGTATTGTGTCAAGTTTCAAGAAGCTAGCACAAACCATGTTTGATTTAGAGTTCTAACTGCATGTGTCAATATAGGAGAAAACAGAGTGAAACCTAAAAATTCAAACTGTTCCTGCAAACGAATGCTTCAGTCTAGGAGAAATAAACTTGGGCATCCAAGTGGGATTGGTGTACTAATCATTACGTGAATGTATCATGAAGATTGAATGAAAAAATATATGTTGAGATTTCTGGAGACTCTCGTTTTTCGAAGTTTGGCAACCCCTTTCAATATAAGTGTTATTCACCAGTCCCTGCTTTAGGCTACATCAAGAGGAAGCAAACCTTAGAGATAGAACGTAGAACTACTTTATTTTCTCAAGTTTGAAGAAGCTAGCACAAACCTTGTGTGATTTAGAGTTCTAACTGCATCTGTCAATATAGGAGAAAACAGAGTGAAACCTGAAAATTCAAACTGTTCCTGGAAACGAATGCTTCAATCTAGGAGAACTAAACTTGGGCATCCAAGTGGAATTGGTGTACTGATCATTACGTGAATGTATCATGAAGATTGGATGAAAAAATATATGTTGAGATTTCAGGAGACTCTAGTGTTTGGAAGTTTGGCAACCCCTTTCCATATAAGTGTTATTCGCAGTCCCTGCATTAGGCTACATCAAGAGGAAACAAAACTTAGAGATAGAACGTAGAACTACTGTATTGTGTCAAGTTTCAAGAAGCTAGCACAAACTGTGTTTGATTTAGAGTTCGAACTGCATCTGTCAATATAGGAGAAAACAGAGTGAAACCTAAAAATTCAAACTGTTACTGCAAACGAATGCTTCAACCTAGGAGAACGAAACTTGGGCATCCAAGTTTGATTTGTGTACTGCTCATTACTTGAAAGTATCACGAAGGTCAGAAAAAAAATATATGCTGTGATTTCAGGAGACTGTAGTTTTGGCAGCCTAACAACGCCTTTCATTGAATGAGTTATTCTCCAGTCTCTGCTTAAGGCTACATCAAGAGGAAACAAACCTTAGAGATAGAACGTAGAACTACTGTATTGTGTCAAGTTTCAAGAAGCTAGCACAAACCGTGTTTTATTTAGAGTTCGAACTGCATCTGTCAATATAGGAGAAAACAGAGTGAAACCTAAAAATTCAAACTCTTACTGCAAACGAATGCTTCAACCTAGGAGAACAAAACTTGGGCATCCAAGTTTGATTGGTGTACTGCTCATTACTGGAAAGTATTATGAAGGTCGGAAGAAAATATATATGTTGAGATTACAGGTGACTGTAGTTTTTTGCCAACCTAACAACGCCTTTCATTGAATGAGTTATTCACCAGTCCTTGCTTAATACTACATCAAGAGGAAACAAACCTTAGAGATAGAACGTAAAACTACTGTATTGTGTCAAGTTTCAAGAAGCTAGCACAAACCGTGTTGATTTAGAGTTCGAATTGCATCTGTCAATATAGGAGAAAACAGAGTGAAACCTAAAAATTCAAACTGTTACTGCAAACGAATGCTTCAACCTAGAAGAAAGAAACTAGGGCATCCAAGTTTGATTGGTGTACTGCTCATTACTTGAAAGTATCATGAAGGTCGGAAGAAAAAATATATGTTGTGATTTCAGGAGATTGTAGTTTTTTGACAGCCTAACAACGCCTTTCATTGAATGAGTTATTCTCCAGTCTTTGCTTAAAGCTACATCAAGAGGAAACAAACCTTAGAGATAGAACGTAGAACTACTGTATTGTGTCAAGTTTCAAGAAGCTAGCACAAACCGTGTTGATTTAGAGTTCGAACTGCATCTGTCAATATAGGAGAAAACAGAGTGAAACCTAAAAATTCAAACTGTTACTGCAAACGAATGCTTCAACCTAGAAGAACGAAACTAGGGCATCCAAGTTTGATTGGTGTACTGCTCATTACTTGAAAGTATCATGAAGGTCGGAAGAAAAAATATATGTTGAGGTTACAGGAGACTGTAGTTTTTTGGCAGCCTAACAACGCCTTTCATTGAATGAGTTATTCTCCAGTCTCTGCTAAAGGCTACATCAAGACGAAACAAACCTTAGAGATAGAACGTAGAACTACTGTATTGTGTCAAGTTTCAAGAAGCTAGCACAAACTCTGTTTGATTTAGAGATCGAACTGCATCTGTCAATATAGGCGAAAACAGAGTGAAACCTAAAAATTCAAACTGTTACTGCAAACGAATGCTTCAACCTAGAACGAAACTAGGGCATCCAACTGTGATTGGTGTGCTGCTCATTACTTGAAAGTATCATGCAGGTCGGAAGAAAAAATATATGTTGAGATTACAGGAGACTGTAGTTTTTTGGCAACCTAACAACGCATTTCATTGAATGAGTTATTCGCCAGACTTTGCTTAAGGCTACATCAAGAGGAAACAAACCTTAAAGATAGATCATAGAACTAATGAATTGTGTCAAGTTTCAAGAAGCTAGCACAAACCCTGTTGATTTAGAGTTCGACCTGCATCTGTCAATATAGGAAAAAACAGAGTGAAACCTAAAAATTCAAACTGTTCCTGGAAACGAATGCATCAACCTAGAAGAACGAAACTAGGGCATCCAAGTTTGATTGGTGTACTGCACATTACTTGAAAGTATCATGAAGGTCAGAAGAAAAAATATATGTTGTGATTACAGGAGACTGTAGTTTTTTGGCAACCTAACAACGCATTTCATTGAATGAGTTATTCGCCAGTCTTTGCTTAAGGCTACATCAAGAGGAAACAAACCTTAGAGATAGAACGCAGAACTAATGTATTGTGTCAAGTTTCAAGAAGCTAGCACAAACCGTGTTGATTTAGAGTTCTAACTGCATGTGTCAATATAGGAGAAAACAGAGTGAAACGTAAAAATTGAAACTGTTCCTGCAAACGAATGCTTCAACCTAATAGAACGAAACTAGGGCATGCAAGTTTGATTGGTGTACTGCTCATTATTTGAAAGTATCATGAAGGTCGGAAAAAAAAATATATGTTGTGATTTCAGGAGACTGTAGTTTTTTGGCGGCCTAACAACGCCTTTCATTGAATGAGTTATTCTCCAGTCTCTGCTTAAGGCTACATCAAGAGGAAACAAACCTTAGAGATAGAACGTAGAACTACTGTATTGTGTCAAGTTTCAAGAAGCTAGCACAAACCATGTTTGATTTAGAGTTCTAACTGCATGTGTCAATATAGGAGAAAACAGAGTGAAACCTAAAAATTCAAACTGTTCCTGCAAACGAATGCTTCAGTCTAGGAGAAATAAACTTGGGCATCCAAGTGGGATTGGTGTACTAATCCTTACGAGAATGTATCATGAAGATTGAATGAAAAAATATATGTTGAGATTTCTGGAGACTCTCGTTTTTCGAAGTTTGGCAACCCCTTTCAATATAAGTGTTATTCACCAGTCCCTGCTTTAGGGTACATCAAGAGGAAGCAAACCTTAGAGATAGAACGTAGAACTACTTTAGTTTCTCAAGTTTGAAGAAGCTAGCACAAACCTTGTGTAATTTAGAGTTCTAACTGCATCTGTCAATATAGGAGAAAACAGAGTGAAACCTAAAAATTCAAACTGTTCCTGGAAACGAATGCTTCAGTCTAGGAGAACTAAACTTGGGCATCCAAGTGGGATTGGTGTACTGATCATTACGTGAATGTATCATGAAGATTGGATGAAAAAATATGTGTTGAGATTTCAGGAGACTCTAGTGTTTGGAAGTTTGGCAACCCCTTTCCATATAAGTGTTATTCGCAGTCCCTGCATTAGGCTACATCAGGAGGAAACAAAACTTAGAGATAGAACGTAGAACTACTGTATTGTGTCAAGTTTCAAGAAGCTAGCACAAACTGTGTTTGATTTAGAGTTCGAACTGCATCTGTCAATATAGGAGAAAACAGAGTGAAACCTAAAAATTCAAACTGTTAATGCAAACGAATGCTTCAACCTAGGAGAACGAAACTTGGGCATCCAAGTTTGATTTGTGTACTGCTCATTACTTGAAAGTATCACGAAGGTCAGAAAAAAAATATATGCTGTGATTTCAGGAGACTGTAGTTTTGGCAGCCTAACAACGCCTTTCATTGAATGAGTTATTCTCCAGTCTCTGCTTAAGGCTACATCAAGAGGAAACAAACCTTAGAGATAGAACGTAGAACTACTGTATTGTGTCAAGTTTCAAGAAGCTAGCACAAACCGTGTTTTATTTAGAGTTCGAACTGCATCTGTCAATATAGGAGAAAACAGAGTGAAACCTAAAAATTCAAACTCTTACTGCAAACGAATGCTTCAACCTAGGAGAACAAAACTTGGGCATCCAAGTTTGATTGGTGTACTGCTCATTACTTGAAAGTATTATGAAGGTCGGAAGAAAATATATATGTTGAGATTACAGGTGACTGTAGTTTTTTGCCAACCTAACAACGCTTTTCATTGAATGAGTTATTCACCAGTCCTTGCTTAATACTATATCAAGAGGAAACAAACCTTAGAGATAGAACGTAAAACTACTGTATTGTGTCAAGTTTCAAGAAGCTAGCACAAACCGTGTTGATTTAGAGTTCGAATTGCATCTGTCAATATATGAGAAAACAGAGTGAAACCTAAAAATTCAAACTGTTACTGCTAACGAATGCTTCAACCTAGAAGAAAGAAACTAGGGCATCCAAGTTTGATTGGTGTACTGCTCATTACTTGAAAGTATCATGAAGGTCGGAAGAAAAAATATATGTTGTGATTTCAGGAGATTGTAGTTTTTTGACAGCCTAACAACGCCTTTCATTGAATGAGTTATTCTCCAGTCTTTGCTTAAGGCTACATCAAGAGGTTACAAACCTTAGAGATAGAACGTAGAACTACTGTATTGTGTCAAGTTTCAAGAAGCTAGCACAAACCGTGTTGATTTAGAGTTCGAACTGCATCTGTCAATATAGGAGAAAACAGAGTGAAACCTAAAAATTCAAACTGTTCCTGGAAACGAATGCTTCAATCTAGGAGAACTAAACTTGGGCATCCAAGTGGGATTGGTGTCCTGATCATTACGTGAATGTTTCATAAAGATTGGATGAGAAAATATATGTAGAGATTTCAGGAGACTCTAGTTTTTGGATGTTTGGCAACCCCTTTCCATATAAGTGTTTTTCGCAGTCCCTGCATTAGGCTACATCAAGAGGAAACAAAACTTAGAGATAGAACGTAGAACTACTGTATTGTGTCAAGTTTCAAGAAGCTAGCACAAACTGTGTTTGATTTAGAGTTCGAACTGCATCTGTCAATATAGGGGATAACAGAGTGAAACGTAAAAATTCAAACTGTTACTGCAAACGAATGCTTCAACCTAGAAGAACGAAACTTGGGCATCCAAGTTTGATTGGTGTACTGCTCATTACTTGAAAGTATCATGAAGGTCGGAAGAAAAAATATATGTTGTGATTTCAGGAGACTGTAGTTTTTTGGCAGCCTAACAACGCCTTTCATTGAATGAGTTATTCTCCAGTCTCTGCTTAAGGCTACATCAAGAGGAAACAAACCTTAGAGATAGAACGTAGAACTACTGTATTGTGTCAAGTTTCAAGAAGCTAGCACAAACCGTGTTTTATTTAGAGTTCGAACTGCATCTGTCAATATAGGAGAAAACAGAGTGAAACCTAAAAATTCAAACTCTTACTGCAAACGAATGCTTCAACCTAGGAGAACAAAACTTGGGCATCCAAGTTTGATTGGTGTACTGCTCATTACTTGAAAGTATTATGAAGGTCGGAAGAAAATATATATGTTGAGATTACAGGTGACTGTAGTTTTTTGCCAACCTAACAACTCTTTTCATTGAATGAGTTATTCACCAGTCCTTGCTTAATACTATATCAAGATAAAACAAACCTTAGAGATAGAACGTAAAACTACTATATTGTGTCAAGTTTCAAGAAGCTAGCACAAACCGTGTTGATTTAGAGTTCGAATTGCATCTGTCAATATAGGAGAAAACAGAGTGAAACCTAAAAATTCAAACTGTTACTGCAAACGAATGCTTCAACCTAGAAGAAAGAAACTAGGGCATCCAAGTTTGATTGGTGTACTGCTCATTACTTGAAAGTATCATGAAGGTCGGAAGAAAAAATATATGTTGGGATTTCAGGAGATTGTAGTTTTTTGACAGCCTAACAACGCCTTTCATTGAATGAGTTATTTTCCAGTCTCTGCTTAAGGCTACATCAAGAGGAAACAAACATTAGAGATAGAACGTAGAACTACTGTATTGTGTCAAGTTTCAAGAAGCTAGCACAAACCGTGTTGATTTAGAGTTCGTACTGCATCTGTCAATATAGGAGAAAACAGAGTGAAACCTAAAAATTCAAACTGTTCCTGGAAACGAATGCTTCAATCTAGGAGAACTAAACTTGGCAATCCAAGTGGGATTGGTGTACTGATCATTACGTGAATGTATCATGAAGTTTTGATGAAAAAATATATGTTGAGATTTCAGGAGACTCTAGTGTTTGGAAGTTTGGCATCCCCTTTCAATATAAGTGTTATTCGCAGTCCCTGCATTAGGCTATATCAAGAGGAAACAAAACTTAGAGATAGAACGTAGAACTACTGTATTGTGTCAAGTTTCAAGAAGCTAGCACAAACCGTGTTGATTTAGAGTTCGAACTGCATCTGTCAATATAGGAGAAAACAGAGTGAAACCTAAAAATTCAACCTTTTCCTGGAATCGAATGCTTCAATCTAGGAGAACTAAACTAGGTCATCCAACTGGGATTGGTGTACTGATCATTACGTGAATGTATCATGAAGACTGGATGAAAAAATATATGTTGAGATTTCAGGAGACTCTAGTGTTTGGAAGTTTGGCAACCCCTTTCCATATAAGTGTTATTCGCAGTCCCTGCATTAGGCTACATCAAGAGGAAACAAAACGTAGAGATAGAACGTAGAACTACTGTATTGTGTCAAGTTTCAAGAAGCTACCACAAACTGTGTTTGATTTAGAGTTCGAACAGCATCTGTCAATATAGGAGAAAACAGAGTGAAACCTAAAAATTCAAACTGTTACTGCAAACGAATGCTTCAACCTAGGAGAACAAAACTTGGGCATCCAAGTTTGATTGGTGTACTGTTCATTACTTGAAAGTATCATGAAGGTCGGAAGAAAAAATATATGTTGTGATTTCAGGAGACTGTAGTTTTTTGTCAGCCTAACAATGCCTTTCATTGAATGAGTTACTCTCCAGTCTCTGCTAAAGGCTACATCAAGACGAAACAAACCTTAGAGATAGAAGGTAGAACTACTGTATTGTGTCAAGTTTCAAGAAGCTAGCAGAAACCGTGTTTGATTTAGAGTTCGAACTGCATCTGTCAATATAGGAGAAAACAGAGTGAAACCTAAAAATTCAAACTGTGACTGCAAACGAGTGCTTCAACCTAGGAAAACAAAACTTGGGCACCCAAGTTTTACTGGTGTACTTCTCATTACTTGAAAGTATCATGAAGGTCGGAAGAAAAAATATATGTTGTGATTTCAGGAGACTGTAGTTTTTTGGCAGCCTAACCATGCCTTTCATTGAATGAGTTATTCTCCAGTCTCTGCTTAAGGCTACATCAAGACGAAACAAACCTTAGAGATAGAACGTAGAACTACTGTATTGTGTCAAGTTTCTAGAAGCTAGCACAAACCGTGTTTGATTTAGAGTTTGAACTGCATCTGTCAATATAGGAGAAAACAGAGTTAAAACTAAAAATTCAAACTGTTACTGAAAACGAATGCTTCAACCTAGGAGAACAAAACTTGGGCATCCAAGTTTGATTGGTGTACTGCTCATTACTTCAAAGTATCATGAAAGTCGGAAGAAAAAATATATGTTGAGATTACAGGAGACTGTAGTTTTTTGCCAACCTAACAACGCCTTTCATTGAATGAGTTATTCACCAGTCTTTGCTTAAGACTACATCAAGACGAAACAAACCTTAGAGATAGAACGTAGAACTACTGTATTGTGTGAAGTTTCAAGAAGCTAGCACAAACCGTGTTGATTTAGAGTTCGAACTGGATCTGTCAATATAGGAGAAAACAGAGTGAAACCTAAAAATTCAAACAGTTCCTGAAAACGAATGCTTCAATCTAGAAGAACTAAACACTGGCATCCAAGTCGGATTGGTGTACTGATCATTACGTGAATGTATCATGAAGTTTGGATGAAAAAATATATGTTGAGATTTCAGGAGACTCTAGTGTTTGGAAGTTTGGCATCCCCTTTCAATATAAGTGCTATTCGCAGTCCCTGCATTACGCTATATCAAGAGGAAACAAAACTTAGAGATAGAACGTAGAACTACTGTATTGTGTCAAGTTTCAAATAGCTAGCACAAACTGTGTTTGATTTAGAGTTCGAACAGCATCTGTCAATATAAAAGAAAACAGAGTGAAACGTATAAATTCAAATTGTTACTGCAAACGAATGCTTCAACCTAGGAGAAGGAAACTTGGGCATCCAAGTTTGATTGGTGTACTGCTCATTAAATGAAAGTATCATGAAGGTCGGAAGAAAAAATATATGTTGTGATTTCAGGAGACTGTAGTTTTTTGGTAGCCTAACAATGCCTTTCATTGAATGAGTTTTTCTCCAGTCTCTGCTTAATACTACGTCAATAGGAAACAAACCTTAGAGATAGAACGTAGAACTACTGTATTGTGTCAAGTT
This sequence comes from Callospermophilus lateralis, assembly GCF_048772815.1. Taxonomy (NCBI): domain Eukaryota; kingdom Metazoa; phylum Chordata; class Mammalia; order Rodentia; family Sciuridae; genus Callospermophilus; species Callospermophilus lateralis. Next base: position 60,069 of record NW_027514084.1, read on the forward strand.
TCAAGAAGCTAGCACAAACTGTGTTGATTTACAGTTCGTACTGCATCTGTCAATAAAAGAGAAAACAGAGTGAAAGCTAAAAATTCAAACTGTTCCTGGAAACGAATGCTTCAATCTAGGAGAACTAAACTTGGGCATCCAAGTGGGATTGGTGTACTGATCATTACGTGAATGTATCATGAAGATTGGATGAAAAAATATATGTTGAGATTTCAGGAGACTCTAGTGTTTGGAAGTTTGGCAACCCCTTTCCATATAAGTGTTATTCGCAGTCCCTGCATTAGGCTACATCAAGAGGAAACAAAACTTAGAGATAGAACGTAGAACTACTGTATTGTGTCAAGTTTCAATAAGCTAGCACAAACTGTGTTTGATTTAGAGATCGAACTGCATCTGTCAATATAGGAGAAAACAGAGTGAAACCTAAAAATTCAAACTGTTACTGCAAATGAGTGCTTCAACCAAGGAGAACGAAACTTGGGCATCCAATTTTGTTGGTGTACTGCTCATTATTTGAAAGTATCATGAAGGTCGGAAGAAAAAATATATGTTGTGATTTCAGGAGACTGTAGTTTTTTTGCAGCCTAACAACGCCTTTCATTGAATGAGTTATTCTCCAGTCTCTGCTAAAGGCTACATCAAGACGAAACAAACCTTAGAGATAGAACGTAGAACTACTGTATTGTGCAAGTTTCAAGAAGCTAGCAGAAACCGTGTTTGATTTAGAGTTCGAACTGCATCTGTCAATATAGGAGAAAACAGAGTGAAACCTAAAAATTCAAACTGTTACTGCAAACGAATGCTTTAACCTAGTAGAACAAAACTTGGGTATCCAAGTTTGATTGGTGTACTGCTCATTACTTGAAAGTATCATGAAGGTCGGAAGAAAAAATATATGTTGAGATTACAGGAGACTGAAGTTTTTTGCCGACCTAACAACGCCTTTCATTGAATGAGTTATTCACCAGCCTTTGTTTAAGGTTACATCAAGAGGAAACAAACCTTTGAGATAGAACGTAGAACTACTGTATTGTGTCAAGTTTCAAGAAGCTAGCACAAACCGTGTTGATTTAGAGTTCGAACTGCATCTGTCAATATAGGAGAAAACAGAGTGAAACCTAAAAATTCAAACTGTTACTGCAAACAAATGCTTCAACCTAGAAGAACGAAACTAGGGCATCGAAGTTTGATTGGTGTACTGCTCATTACTTGAAAGTATCAAGAAGTTCGGAAGAAAAAATATACGTTGAGATTACAGGAGACTGAAGTTTTTTGGCAACCTAACAACGCCTTCCATTGAATGAGTTATTCGCCAGTCTTTGCTTAAGGCTACATCAAGAGGAAACAAACCTTAGAGATAGAACGTAGAACTACTGTATTGTGTCAAGTTTCAAGAAGCTAGCACAAACCGTGTTGATTTAGAGTTCGAACTGCATCTGTCAATATAGGAGAAAACAGAGTGAAACCTAAAAATTTAAACTGTTACTGCAAACGAATGCTTCAACCTAGGAGAACGAAACTTGGGCATCCAAGTTTGATTGGTGTACTGCTCATTACTTGAAAGTATCGTGAAGGTCGGAAGAAAAAATATATGTTGTGATTTCAGGAGACTGTATTTTTTTGGCAGACTAACAACGCCTTTCATTGAATGAGTTATTCTCCAGTCTCTGCTTAAGGCTACATCAAGACGAAACAAACCTTAGAGATAGAACGTAGAACTACTGTATTGTGTCAAGTTTCAAGAAGCTAGCAGAAACCGTTTTTGATTTAGAGTTCGAACTGCATCTGTCAATATAGGAATAAAGAGAGTGAAACCTAAAAATTCAAACTGTTACTGCAAACGAATGCTTCAACCTAGGAGAACAAAACTTCGGCATCCAAGTTTGATTGGTGTACTGCTCATTACTTGAAAGTATCATGAAGTTCGGAAGAAAAAATATATGATGAGATTACAGGAGACTGTAGTTTTTTGGCAACCTAACAACGCATTTCATTGAATGAGTTATTCGCCAGTCTCTGCTTAAGGCTTCATCAAGAGGAAACAAACCTTAGAGATAGAACGTAGAACTACTGTATTGTGTCAAGTTTCAAGAAGCTAGCACAAACCGTGTTGATTTAGAGTTCGAACTCCATCTGTCAATATAGGAGAAAACAGAGTGAAACCTAAAAATTCAAACTGTTCCTGGAAACGAATGCTTCAATCTAGGAGAACTAAACTTGGGAATCCAAGTGGGATTGGTGTACTGATCATTACGTGAATGTATCATGAAGATTGGATGAAAAAATATATGTTGAGATTTCAGGAGACTCTAGAGTTTGGAAGTTTGGCAACCCCTTTCCATATAAGTGTTATTCGCAGTCCCTGCATTAGGCTACATCAAGAGGAAACAAAACTTAGAGATAGAACGTAGAACTACTGTATTGTGTCAAGTTTCAAGAAGCTAGCACAAACTGTGTTTGATTTAGAGTTCGAACTGCATCTGTCAATATAGGAGAAAACAGAGTGAAACCTAAAAATTCAAACTGTTCCTGGAAACGAATGCTTCAACCTAGGAGAACGAAACTTGGGCATCCAAGTTTGATTGGTGTACTGCTCATTACTTGAAAGTATCATGAAGGTCGGAAGAAAAAATATATGTTGTGATTTCAGGAGACTGTTCTTTTTGGCAGCCTAACAACGCCTTTCATTGAATGAGTTATTCTCCAGTCTCTGCTTAAGGCTACATCAAGAGGAAACAAAACTTAGAGATAGAACTTAGAACTACTGTATTGTGTCAAGTTTCAAGAAGCTAGCACAAACCGTGTTGATTTAGAGTTCGAACTGCATCTGTCAATATAGGAGAAAACAGAGTGAAACCTAAAAATTCAAACTGTTACTGCAAACGAATGCTTCAACCTTGAAGAACGAAACTAGGGCATCCAAGTTTGATTGGTGTACTGCTCATTACTTGAAAGTATCATGAAGGTCGGAAGAAAAAATATATGTTGTGATTTCAGGAGACTGTAGTTTTTTGGCAGCCTAACAACGCCTTTCATTGAATGAGTTATTCTCCAGTCTCTGCTTAAGGCTACATCAAGAGGAAACAAACATTAGAGATAGAACGTAGAACTACTGTATTGTGTCAAGTTTCAAGAAGCTAGCACAAACCGTGTTGATTTAGAGTTCGTACTGCATCTGTCAATATAGGAGAAAACAGAGTGAAACCTAAAAATTCAAACTGTTCCTGGAAACGAATGCTTCAGTCTAGGAGAACTAAACTTGGGCATCCAAGTGGGATTGGTGTACTGATCATTACGTGAATGTATCATGAAGATTGGATGAAAAAATATATGTTGAGATTTCAGGAGACTCTAGTGTTTGGAAGTTTGGCAACCCCTTTAGATATAAGTGTTATTCGCAGTCCCTGCATTAGGCTACATCAAGAGGAAAGAAAACTTAGAGATAGAACGTAGAACTACTGTATTGTATCAAGTTTCAAGAAGCTAGCACAAACTGTGTTTGATTTAGAGTTCGAACTGCGTCTGTCAATATAGGAGAAAACAGAGTGAAACCTAAAAATTCAAACTGTTACTGCAAACGAATGCTTCAACCTAGGAGAACGAAACTTGGGCATCCAAGTTTGATTGGTGTACTGCTCATTACGTGAATGTATCATGAAGGTCAGAAGAAAAAATATATGTTGTGATTTCAGGAGACTGTAGTTTTTTGGCAGCCTAACAACGCCTTTCATTGAATGAGTTTTTCTCCAGTCTCTGCTTAAGGCTACATCAAGATGAAACAAACCTTAGAGATAGAACGTAGAACTACTGTATTGTGTCAAGTTTCAAGAAGCTAGCAGAAACCGTGTTTGATTTAGAGTTCGAACTGCATCTGTCAATATAGGGGAAAACAGAGTGAAACCTAAAAATTCAAACTGTTCCTGGAAACGAATGCTTCAATCTAGTAGAACTAAACTTGGACATCCAAGTGGGATTGGTGTACTGATCATTACGTGAATGTATCATGAAGATTGGATGAAAAAATATATGTTGAGATTTCAGGAGACTCTAGTGTTTGGAAGTTTGGAAACCCCTTTCCATATAAGTGTTATTCGATGTCCCTGCATTGGGCTACATCAAGAGGAAACAAAACTTAGAGATAGAACGTAGAACTACTGTATTGTGTCAAGTTTCAAGAAGCTAGCACAAACTGTGTTTGATTTAGAGTTTGAACTGCATCTGTCAATATAGGAGAAAACAGAGTGAAACCTAAAAATTCAAACTGTTACTGCAAACTAATGCTTCAACCTAGGAGAACGAAACTTGGGCATCCAAGTTTGATTGGTGTTCTGCTCATTACTGGAAAGTATCATGAAGGTCGGAAGAAAAAATATACATTGTGATTTCAGGAGACTCTAGTTTTTTGGCAGCCTAACAACGCCTTTCATTGAATTAGTTATTCTCCAGTCTCTGCTTAAGGCTACATCAAGACGAAACAAACCTTAGAGATAGAACGTAGAACTACTGTATTGTGTCAAGTTTCAAGAAGCTAGCAGAAACCGTGTTTGATTTAGAGTTCGAACTGCATCTGTCAATATAGGAGAAAACAGAGTAAAACCTAAAAATTCAAACTGTTACTGCAAACGAATGCTTCACCCTAGGAGAACAAAACTTGGGCATCCAAGTTTGATTGGTGTACTGCTCATTACTTGAAAGTATCATGAAGGTCGGAAAAAAAAAATATATGTTGAGATTTCAGGAGGCTGTAGTTTTTTGGCAGCCTAACAACGCCTTTCATTGAATGAGTTATTCTCCAGTCTCTGCTTAAGGCTACATCAAGAGGAAACAAACCTTAGAGATAGAACGTAGAACTACTGTATTGTGTCAACTTTCAAGAAGCTAGCACAAACCGTGTTGATTTAGAGTCCGAACTGCATTTGTCAATATAGGAGAAAACAGAGTGAAACCTAAAATTTCAAACTGTTCCTGGAAACGAATGCCTCAATCTAGGAGGACTCAACTTGGGCATCCAAGTGGGATTGGTGTACTGATCATTACGTGAATGTATCATGAAGATTGGATGAAAAAATATATGTTGAGATTTCAGGAGACTCTAGTGTTTGGAAGTTTGGCAACCCCTTTCCATATAAGTGTTATTCGATGTCCCTGCATTAGGCTACATCAAGAGGAAACAAAACTTAGAGATAGAACGTAGAACTACTGTATTGTGTCAAGTTTCAAGAAGCTAGCACAAACTGTGTTTGATTTAGAGTTTGAACTGCATCTGTCAATATAGGAGAAAACAGAGTGAAACCTAAAAATTCAAACTGTTACTGCAAACTAATGCTTCAACCTAGGAGAACGAAACTTGGGCATCCAAGTTTGATTGGTGTTCTGCTCATTACTGGAAAGTATCATGAAGGTCGGAAGAAAAAATATACATTGTGATTTCAGGAGACTCTAGTTTTTTGGCAGCCTAACAACGCCTTTCATTGAATTAGTTATTCTCCAGTCTCTGCTTAAGGCTACATCAAGACGAAACAAACCTTAGAGATAGAACGTAGAACTACTGTATTGTGTCAAGTTTCAAGAAGCTAGCAGAAACCGTGTTTGATTTAGAGTTCGAACTGCATCTGTCAATATAGGAGAAAACAGAGTAAAACCTAAAAATTCAAACTGTTACTGCAAACGAATGCTTCACCCTAGGAGAACAAAACTTGGGCATCCAAGTTTGATTGGTGTACTGCTCATTACTTGAAAGTATCATGAAGGTCGGAAAAAAAAAATATATGTTGAGATTTCAGGAGGCTGTAGTTTTTTGGCAGCCTAACAACGCCTTTCATTGAATGAGTTATTCTCCAGTCTCTGCTTAAGGCTACATCAAGAGGAAACAAACCTTAGAGATAGAACGTAGAACTACTGTATTGTGTCAACTTTCAAGAAGCTAGCACAAACCGTGTTGATTTAGAGTCCGAACTGCATTTGTCAATATAGGAGAAAACAGAGTGAAACCTAAAATTTCAAACTGTTCCTGGAAACGAATGCCTCAATCTAGGAGGACTCAACTTGGGCATCCAAGTGGGATTGGTGTACTGATCATTACGTGAATGTATCATGAAGATTGGATGAAAAAATATATGTTGAGATTTCAGGAGACTCTAGTGTTTGGAAGTTTGGCAACCCCTTTCCATATAAGTGTTATTCGCAGTCCCTGCATTAGGCTACATCAAGAGGAAACAAAATTTAGAGATAGAACGTAGAACTACTGTATTGTGTCAAGTTTCAAGAAGATAGCACAAACTGTGTTTGATTTAGAGTTCGAACAGCATCTGTCAATATAGGAGAAAACAGAGTGAAACCTAAAAATTCAAACTGTTACTGCAAACGAATGCTTCAACCTAGAAGAACGAAACTAGGGCATCCAAGTTTGATTGGTGTACTGCTCATTACTTGAAAGTATCATGAAGGTAGGAAGAAAAAATATATGTTGAGATTACAGGAGACTGTAGTTTTTTGGCAACCTAACAACTCATTTCATTGAATGAGTTATTCGCCAGTTTTTGCTTAAGGCTACATCAAGCGGAAACATACCTTAGAGATAGAACGTAGAACTACTGTATTGCGTCAAGATTCAAGAAGCTAGCACAAACCGTGTTGATTTAGAGTTCGAACTGCATCTGTCAATGTAGGAGAAAACAGAGTGAAACCTAAAAATTCAAACTGTTACTTCAAACCAATGCTTCAACCTAGAAGATCGAAACTAGGGCATCCAAGTTTGATTGGTGTACTGCTCATTACTTGAAAGTATCATGAAGGTCGGAAGATAAAATATATGTTGAGATTACAGGAGACTGTAGTTTTTTGGCAACCTAAAAACGCCTTTCATTGAATGAGTTATTCACCAGTCTTTGCTTAAGGCTACATCAAGAGGAAACAAACCTTAGAGATAGAACATAGAACTACTGTATTGTGTCAAGTTTCAAGAAGCTAGCACAAACCGTGTTGATTTAGAGTTCGAACTGCATCTGTCAATATAGGAGAAAACAGAGTGAAACCTAAAAATTCAAACTGTTACTGCAAACTAATGCTTCAACCTAGGAGAACGAAACTTGGGCATCCAAGTTTGATTGGTGTTCTGCTCATTACTGGAAAGTATCATGAAGGTCGGAAGAAAAAATATACATTGTGATTTCAGGAGACTCTAGTTTTTTGGCAGCCTAACAACGCCTTTCATTGAATTAGTTATTCTCCAGTCTCTGCTTAAGGCTACATCAAGACGAAACAAACCTTAGAGATAGAACGTAGAACTACTGTATTGTGTCAAGTTTCAAGAAGCTAGCAGAAACCGTGTTTGATTTAGAGTTCGAACTGCATCTGTCAATATAGGAGAAAACAGAGTAAAACCTAAAAATTCAAACTGTTACTGCAAACGAATGCTTCACCCTAGGAGAACAAAACTTGGGCATCCAAGTTTGATTGGTGTACTGCTCATTACTTGAAAGTATCATGAAGGTCGGAAAAAAAAATATATGTTGAGATTTCAGGAGGCTGTAGTTTTTTGGCAGCCTAACAACGCCTTTCATTGAATGAGTTATTCTCCAGTCTCTGCTTAAGGCTACATCAAGAGGAAACAAACCTTAGAGATAGAACGTAGAACTACTGTATTGTGTCAAGTTTCAAGAAGCTAGCACAAACCGTGTTGATTTAGAGTCCGAACTGCATCTGTCAATATAGGAGAAAACAGAGTGAAACCTAAAATTTCAAACTGTTCCTGGAAACGAATGCCTCAATCTAGGAGAACTCAACTTGGGCATCCAAGTGGGATTGGTGTACTGATCATTACGTGAATGTATCATGAAGATTGGATGAAAAAATATATGTTGAGATTTCAGGAGACTCTAGTGTTTGGAAGTTTGGCAACCCCTTTAAATATAAGTGTTATTCGCAGTCCCTGCATTAGGCTACATCAAGAGGAAACAAAACTTAGAGATAGAACGTAGAACTACTGTATTGTGTCAAGTTTCAAGAAGCTAGCACAAACCGTGTTGATTTAGAGTTCGAACTGCATCTGTCAATATAGGAGAAAAAAGAGTGAAACCTAAAAATTCAAACTGTTACTGCAAACGAATGCTTCAACCTAGAAGAACGAAACTAGGGCATCCAAGTTTGATTGGTGTACTGCTCATTACTTGAAAGTATCATGAAGGTAGGAAGAAAAAATATATGTTGAGATTACAGGAGACTGTAGTTTTTTGGCAACCTAACAACTCATTTCATTGAATGAGTTAGTCGCCAGTCTTTGCTTAAGGCTACATCAAGAGGAAACATACCTTAGAGATAGAACGTAGAACTACTGTATTGTGTCAAGTTTCAAGAAGCTAGCACAAACCGTGTTGATTTAGAGTTCGAACTGCATCTGTCAATGTAGGAGAAAACAGAGTGAAACCTAAAAATTCAAACTGTTACTTCAAACCAATGCTTCAACCTAGAAGATCGAAACTAGGGCATCCAAGTTTGATGGGTGTACTGCTCATTACTTGAAAGTATCATGAAGGTCGGAAGATAAAATATATGCTGAGATTACAGGAGACTGTAGTTTTTTGGCAACCTAAAAACGCCTTTCATTGAATGAGTTATTCACCAGTCTTTGCTTAAGGCTACATCAAGAGGAAACAAACCTTAGAGATAGAACGAAGAACTACTGTATTGTGTCAAGTTTCAAGAAGCTAGCACAAACCGTGTTGATTTAGAGTTCGAACTGCATCTGTCAATATAGTAGAAAACAGAGTGAAACCTAAAAATTCAAACTGTTCCTGGAAACGAATGCTTCAAACTAGGAGAACGAAACTTGGGCATCCAAGTGGGATTGGTGTACTGATGATTACGTGAATGTATCATGAAGATTGGATAAAAAATATATGTTGAGATTTCAGGAGACTCTAGTGTTTGGAAGTTTGGCAACCCCTTTCCATATAAGTGTTATTCGCAGTCCCTGCATTAGGCTACATCAAGAGGAAACAAAATTTAGAGATAGAACGTAGAACTACTGTATTGTGTCAAGTTTCAAGAAGATAGCACAAACTGTGTTTGATTTAGAGTTCGAACAGCATATGTCAATATAGGAGAAAACAGAGTGAAACCTAAAAATTCAAACTGTTACTGCAAACGATTGCTTCAACCTAGAAGAACGAAAGTAGGGCATCCAAGTTTGATTGGTGTCCTGCTCATTACTTGAAAGTATCATGAAGGTAGGAAGAAAAAATATATGTTGAGATTACAGGGGACTGTAGTTTTTTGGCAACCTAACAACGCATTTCATTGAATGAGTTATTCGCCAGTCTTTGCTTAAGGCTACATCAAGAGGAAACATACCTTAGAAATAGAACGTAGAACTACTGTATTGCGTCAAGTTTCAAGAAGCTAGCACAAACCGTGTTGATTTAGAGTTCGAACTGCATCTGTCAATGTAGGAGAAAACAGAGTGAAACCTAAAAATTCAAACTGTTACTTCAAACCAATGCTTCAACCTAGAAGATCGAAACTAGGGCATCCAAGTTTGATTGGTGTACTGCTCATTACTTGAAAGTATCATGAAGGTCGGAAGATAAAATATATGTAGGGATTTCAGGAGACAGTAGTTTTTTGGCAGCCTAACAACGCCTTTCATTGAATGAGTTATTCTCCAGTCTCTGCTTAAGGCTACATCAAGAGGAAACAAACCTTAGAGATAGAACGTAGAACTACTGTATTGTGTCAAGTTTCAAAAACTAGCACAAACCGTGTTGAATTAGAGTTCGAACTGCATCTGTCAATATAGGAGAAAACAGAGTGAAACCTAAAATTTCAAACTGTTCCATGAAACGAATGCCTCAATCTAGGAGAACTAAACTTGGGCATCCAAATGGGATTGGTGTACTGATCATTACGTGAATGTATCATGAAGATTGGATGAAAAAATATATGTTGAGATTTCAGGAGACTCTAGTGTTTGGAAGTTTGGCAACCCCTTTCCATATAAGTGTTATTCGCAGTCCCTGCATTAGGCTACATCAAGAGGAAACAAAACTTAGAGATAGAACGTAGAACTACTGTATTGTGTCATGTTTCAAGAAGCTAGCACAAACCGTGTTGATTTAGAGTTCGAACTGCATCTGTCAATATAGGAGAAAACAGAGTGAAACCTAAAAATTCAAACTGTTACTGCAAACTAATGCTTCAACCTAGGAGAACGAAACTTGGGCATCCAAGTTTGATTGGTGTTCTGCTCATTACTGGAAAGTATCATGAAGGTCGGAAGAAAAAATATACATTGTGATTTCAGGAGACTCTAGTTTTTTGGCAGCCTAACAACGCCTTTCATTGAATTAGTTATTCTCCAGTCTCTGCTTAAGGCTACATCAAGACGAAACAAACCTTAGAGATAGAACGTAGAACTACTGTATTGTGTCAAGTTTCAAGAAGCTAGCAGAAACCGTGTTTGATTTAGAGTTCGAACTGCATCTGTCAATATAGGAGAAAACAGAGTAAAACCTAAAAATTCAAACTGTTACTGCAAACGAATGCTTCACCCTAGGAGAACAAAACTTGGGCATCCAAGTTTGATTGGTGTACTGCTCATTACTTGAAAGTATCATGAAGGTCGGAAAAAAAAATATATGTTGAGATTTCAGGAGGCTGTAGTTTTTTGGCAGCCTAACAACGCCTTTCATTGAATGAGTTATTCTCCAGTCTCTGCTTAAGGCTACATCAAGAGGAAACAAACCTTAGAGATAGAACGTAGAACTACTGTATTGTGTCAAGTTTCAAGAAGCTAGCACAAACCGTGTTGATTTAGAGTCCGAACTGCATCTGTCAATATAGGAGAAAACAGAGTGAAACCTAAAATTTCAAACTGTTCCTGGAAACGAATGCCTCAATCTAGGAGAACTCAACTTGGGCATCCAAGTGGGATTGGTGTACTGATCATTACGTGAATGTATCATGAAGATTGGATGAAAAAATATATGTTGAGATTTCAGGAGACTCTAGTGTTTGGAAGTTTGGCAACCCCTTTCCATATAAGTGTTATTCGCAGTCCCTGCATTAGGCTACAACAAGAGGAAACAAAATTTAGAGATAGAACGTAAAACTACTGTATTGTGTCAAGTTTCAAGAAGATAGCACAAACTGTGTTTGATTTAGAGTTCGAACAGCATCTGTCAATATAGGAGAAAACAGAGTGAAACCTAAAAATTCAAACTGTTACTGCAAACGAATGCTTCAACCTAGAAGAACGAAACTAGGGCATCCAAGTTTGATTGGTGTACTGCTCATTACTTGAAAGTATCATGAAGGTAGGAAGAAAAAATATATGTTGAGATTACAGGAGACTGTAGTTTTTTGGCAACCTAACAACTCATTTCATTGAATGAGTTATTCGCCAGTCTTTGCTTAAGGCTACATCAAGAGGAAACATACCTTAGAGAGAGAACGTAGAACTACTGTATTGCGTCAAGTTTCAAGAAGCTAGCACAAACCGTGTTGATTTAGAGTTCGAACTGCATCTGTCAATGTAGGAGAAAACAGAGTGAAACCTAAAAATTCAAACTGTTACTTCAAACCAATGCTTCAACCTAGAAGAACGAAACTAGGGCATCCAAGTTTGATGGGTGTACTGCTCATTACTTGAAAGTATCATGAAGGTCGGAAGAAAAAATATATGTTGATATTACAGGAGACTGTAGTATTTTGGCAACCTAACAACGCATTTCATTGAATGAGTTATTCACCAGTCTTTGCTTAAGACTACATCAAGAGGAAACAAACCTTAGAGATAGAACGTAGAACTACTGTATTGTGTCAAGTTTCAAGAAGCTAGCACAAACAGTGTTGATTTAGAGTTCGTACTGCATCTGTCAATATAGGAGAAAACAGTGTGAAACCTAAAAATTCAAACTGTTCCTGGAAACGAATGCTTCAGTCTAGGAGAACTAAACTTGGGCATCCAAGTGGGATTGGTGTACTGATCATTACGTGAATGTATCATGAAGATTGGATGAAAAAATATATGTTGAGATTTCAGGAGACTCTAGTGTTTGGAAGTTTGGCAACCCCTTTCCATATAAGTGTTATTCGATATCCTTGCATTAGGCTACATCAAGAGGAAACAAAACTTAGAGATAGAACGTAGAACTACTGTATTGTGTCAAGTTTCAAGAAGCTAGCACGAACTGTGTTTGATTTAGAGTTTGAACTGCATCTGTCAATATAGGAGAAAACAGAGTGAAACCTAAAAATTCAAACTGTTACTGCAAACTAATGCTTCAACCTAGGAGAACGAAACTTGGGCATCCAAGTTTGATTGGTGTTCTGCTCATTACTGGAAAGTATCATGAAGGTCGGAAGAAAAAATATACATTGTGATTTCAGGAGACTCTAGTTTTTTGGCAGCCTAATAACGCCTTTCATTGAATTAGTTATTCTCCAGTCTCTGCTTAAGGCTACATCAAGACGAAACAAACCTTAGAGATAGAACGTAGAACTACTGTATTGTGTCAAGTATCAAGAAGCTAGCAGAAACCGTGTTTGATTTAGAGTTCGAACTGCATCTGTCAATATAGGAGAAAACAGAGTAAAACCTAAAAATTCAAACTGTTACTGCAAACGAATGCTTCACCCTAGGAGAACAAAACTTGGGCATCCAAGTTTGATTGGTGTACTGCTCATTACTTGAAAGTATCATGAAGGTCGGAAAAAAAAATATATGTTGAGATTTCAGGAGACTGTAGTTTTTTGGCAGCCTAACAACGCCTTTCATTAAATGAGTTATTCTCCAGTCTCTGCTTAAGGCTACATCAAGAGGAAACAAACCTTAGAAATAGAACGTAGAACTACTGTATTGCGTCAAGTTTCAAGAAGCTATTACAATCCATGTTGATTTAGAGTTCGTACTGCATCTGTCTATATAGGAGAAAACAGAGTGAAACCTAAAAATTCAAACTGTTACTGCAAACGAATGCTTCAACCTAGGAGAACGAAACTTGGGCATCCAAGTTTGATTGGTGTACTGCTCATTACTTGAAAGTATCATGAAGGTCAGAAGAAAAAATATATGTTGTGATTTCAGGAGACTGTAGTTTTTTGTCAACCTAACAACGCATTTCATTGAATGAGTTATTCTCCAGTCTCTACTTAAGGCTACATCAAGAGGAAACAAATGTTAGAGATAGAACGTAGAACTACTGTATTGTGTCAAGTTTCAAGAAACTAGCACAAACTGTGTTTGATTTAGAGATCGAAATGCATCTGTCAATATATGAGAAAACAGAGTGAAACCTAAAAATTCAAACTGTGACTGCAAACGAATGCTTCAACCTAGGACAACGAAACTTGGGCATCCAAGTTTGATTGGTGTACTGCTCAATACTTGAAAGTAACATGAAGGTCGGAAGAAAAAATATATGTAGTGATTTCAGGAGACTGTAGTTTTTTGGCAGCCTAACAACGCCTTTCATTGAATGAGTTATTCTCCAGTCTCTGCTTAAAGCTACATCAAGAGGAAACAAACCTTAGAGATAGAACGTAGAACTACTGCATTGTGTCAAGTTTCATGAAGCTAGCAGAAACCGTGTTTGTTTTAGAGTTCGAACTGCATCTGCCAAATAGGAGAAAACAGAGTGAAACCTAAAAATTCAAACTGTGACTGCAAACGAATGCTTCAACCTAGGACAACGAAACTTGGCATTCCAAGTTTGATTGGTGTACTGCTCATTACTTGAAAGTATCATGAAGTCGGAAGAAAAAATATATGTTGAGATTACAGGAGACTGTAGTTTTTTGGCAACCTAACAACGCATTATATTGAATGAGTTATTCGCCAGTCTTTGCTTAAGGCTACATCAAGAGGAAACAAACCTTAGAGAGAGAACGTAGAACTACAGTATTGTGTCAAGTTTCAAGAAGCTAGCACAAACCGTGTTGATTTAGAGTTCGAACTGCTTTTGTCAATATAGGAGAAAACAGAGTGAAACCTAAAAATTCAAACTGTTCCTGGAAACGAATGCTTCAATCTAGGAGAACTAAACTTGGGCATCCAAGTGGGATTGGTGTACTGATCATTACGTGAATGTATCATGAAGGTTGGATGAAAAAATATATGTTGAGATTTCAGGAGACTCTAGTGTATGGAAGTTTGGCAACCCCTTTCCATATAAGTGTTATTCGCAGTCCCTGCATTAGGCTACATCAAGAGGAAACAAAACTTAGAGATAGAACGTAGAACTACTGTATTGTGTCAAGTTTCAAGAAGCTAGCACAAACTGTGTTTGATTTAGAGTTCGAACTTCAACTGTCAATATAGGAGAAAACAGAGTGAAACCTAAAAATTCAAACTGTGACTGCAAACGAATGCTTCAACCTAGGAGAACGAAACATGGGCATCCAAGTTTGATTGGTGTACTGCTCATTACTTGAACGTATCATGAAGGTCGGAAGAAAAAATATATGTTGTGATTTCAGGAGACTGTAGTTTTTTGGCAGCCTAACAATGCCTTTCATTGAATGAGTTATTCTCCAGTCTCTGCTTAAGGCTACATCAAGACGAAAAAACCTTAGAGATAGAACGTAGAACTACTGTATTGTGTCAAGTTTCAAGAAGCTAGCAGAAACCGTGTTTGATTTAGAGTTCGAACTGCATCTGTCAATATAGGAGAAAACAGAGTGAAACCTAAAAACTCAAACTGTGACTGCAAACGAATGCTTAAACCTAGGAGAACAAAACTTGGGCATCCAAGTTTGATTGGTGTACTGCTCATTACTTGAAAGTATCATGAAGGTCAGAAGAAAAAATATATGTCGAGATTACAGGAGACTGTAGTTTTTTGCCAACCTAACAACGCCTTTCATTGAATGAGTTATTCACCAGTCTTTGCTTAAGACTACATCAAGACGAAACAAACCTAGAGATAGAACCTAGAACTACTGTATTGTGTCAAGTTTCAAGAAGCTAGCACAAACCGTGTTGATTTAGAGTTCGAACTGCATCTGTCAATATAGGAGAAAACAGAGTGAAACCTAAAAATTCAAACTATTACTGCAAACGAATGCTTCAACCTAGAAGAACGAAACGAGGGCATCCAAGTTTGATTGGTGTACTGCTCATTACTTGAAAGTATCATGAAGGTAGGAAGAAAAAAATATATGTTGAGATTACAGGAGACTGTAGTTTTTTGGCAACCTAACAACGCATTTCATTGAATGAGTTATTCGCCAGTCTTTGCTTAAGGCTACATCAAGAGGAAACATACCATAGAGATAGAACGTAGAACTACTGTATTGTGTCAAGTTTCAAGAAGCTAGCACAAACCGTGTTGATTTAGAGTTCGAACTGCATCTGTCAATATAGGAGAAAACAGAGTGAAACCTAAAAATTCAAACTGTTACTGCAAACGAAGGCTTCAACCTAGAAGATCGAAACTAGGGCATCCAAGTTTGATTGGTGTACTGCTCATTACTTGAAAGTATCATGAAGGTCGGAAGAAAAAATATATGTTGAGATTACAGGAGACTGTAGTTTTTTGGCAACCTAACAACGCATTTCATTGAATGAGTTATTCTCCAGTCTCTACTTAAGGCTACATCAAGAGGAAACAAACGTTAGAGATAGAACGTAGAACTACTGTATTGTGTCAAGTTTCAAGAAACTAGCACAAACTGTGTTTGATTTAGAGATCGAAATGCATCTGTCAATATAGGAGAAAACAGAGTGAAACCTAAAAATTCAAACTGTGACTGCAAACGAATGCTTCAACCTAGGACAACGAAACTTGGGCATCCAAGTTTGATTGGTGTACTGCTCAATACTTGAAAGTAACATGAAGGTCGGAAGAAAAAATAAATGTAGTGATTTCAGGAGACTGTAGTTTTTTGGCAGCCTAACAACGCCTTTCATTGAATGAGTTATTCTCCAGTCTCTGCTTAAAGCTACATCAAGAGGAAACAAACCTTAGAGATAGAACGTAGAACTACTGCATTGTGTCAAGTTTCATGAAGCTAGCAGAAACCGTGTTTTTTTTAGAGTTCGAACTGCATCTGCCAAATAGGAGAAAACAGAGTGAAACCTAAAAATTCAAACTGTGACTGCAAACGAATGCTTCAACCTAGGACAACGAAACTTGGGCATCCAAGTTTGATTGGTGTACTGCTCATTACTTGAAAGTATCATGAAGTCGGAAGAAAAAATATATGTTGAGATTACAGGAGACTGTAGTTTTTTGGCAACCTAACAACGCATTATATTGAATGAGTTATTCGCCAGTCTTTGCTTAAGGCTACATCAAGAGGAAACAAACCTTAGAGAGAGAACGTAGAACTACAGTATTGTGTCAAGTTTCAAGAAGCTAGCACAAACCGTGTTGATTTAGAGTTCGAACTGCTTTTGTCAATATAGGAGAAAACAGAGTGAAACCTAAAAATTCAAACTGTTCCTGGAAACGAATGCTTCAATCTAGGAGAACTAAACTTGGGCATCCAAGTGGGATTGGTGTACTGATCATTACGTGAATGTATCATGAAGGTTGGATGAAAAAATATATGTTGAGATTTCAGGAGACTCTAGTGTATGGAAGTTTGGCAACCCCTTTCCATATAAGTGTTATTCGCAGTCCCTGCATTAGGCTACATCAAGAGGAAACAAAACTTAGAGATAGAACGTAGAACTACTGTATTGTGTCAAGTTTCAAGAAGCTAGCACAAACTGTGTTTGATTTAGAGTTCGAACTTCAACTGTCAATATAGGAGAAAACAGAGTGAAACCTAAAAATTCAAACTGTGACTGCAAACGAATGCTTCAACCTAGGAGAACGAAACTTGGGCATCCAAGTTTGATTGGTGTACTGCTCATTACTTGAAAGTATCATGAAGTTCGGAAGAAAAAATATATGTTGTGATTTCAGGAGACTGTAGTTTTTTGGCAGCCTAACATCGCCTTTCATTGAATGAGTTATTCTCCAGTCTCTGCTTAATGCTACATCAAGAGGAAACAAACCTTAGAGATAGAACGTAGAACTACTGTATTGTGTCAAGTTTCAAGAAGCTAGCACAAACTGTGTTTGATTTAGAGATCGAAATGCATCTGTCAATATAGGAGAAAACAGAGTGAAACCTAAAAATTCAAACTGTGACTGCAAACGAATGCTTCAACCTAGGACAACGAAACTTGGGCATCCAAGCTTGATTGGTGTACTGCTCATTACTTGAAAGTATCATGAAGGTCAGAAGAAAAAATATATGTTGAGATTACAGGAGACTGTATTTTTTTGCCAACCTAACAACGCCTTTCATTGAATGAGTTATTCACCAGTCTTTGCTTAAGACTACATCAAGACGAAACAAACCTTAGAGATAGAACGTAGAACTACTGTATTGTGTCAAGTTTCAACAAGCTAGCACAAACCGTGTTGATTTAGAGTTCGAACTGCATCTGTCAATATAGGAGAAAACAGAGTGAAACCTAAATATTCAATCTATTACTGCAAACGCATGCTTCAACCTAGAAGAACGAAACTTGGGCATCCAAGTTTGATTGGTGTACTGCTCCTTACTTGAAAGTATCATGAAGGTAGGAAGAAAAAATATATGTTGAGATTACAGGAGACTGTAGTTTTTTGGCAACCTAACAACGCATTTCATTGAATGAGTTATTCGCCAGTCTTTGCTTAAGGCTACATCAAGAGGAAACATCCCTTAGAGATAGAACGTAGAACTACTGTATTGTGTCATGTTTTAAGAAGCTAGCACAAACCGTGTTGATTTAGAGTTCGAGCTGCATCTGTCAATATAGGAGAAAACAGAGTGAAACCTAAAAATTCAACCTGTTACTGCAAACGAATGCTTCAACCTAGAAGATCGAAACTAGGGCATCCAAGTTTGATTGGTGTACTGCTCATTACATGAAAGTATCATGAAGGTCGGAAGAAAAAATATATGTTGAGATTACAGGAGACTGTAGTTTTTTGGCAACCTAACAACGCATTTCATTGAATGAGTTATTCGCCATTCTCTGCTTAAGGCTACAGCAAGAGGAAACAAACCTTAGAGATAGAACGTAGAACTACTGTATTGTGTCAAGTTTAAAGAAGCTAGCACAAACCGTGTTGATTTAGAGTTCGAACTGCATCTGTCAATATAGGAGAAAAGAGAGTGAAACCTAAAAATTCAAACTGTTCCTGGAAACGAATGCTTCAAACTAGGAGAACGAAACTTGGGCATCCAAGTGGGATTGGTGTACTGATGATTACGTGAATGTATCATGAAGATTGGATGAAAACATATATGTTGAGATTTCAGGAGACTCTAGTGTTTGGAAGTTTGGCAACCCCTTTCCATATAAGTGTTATTCGCAGTCCCTGCATTAGGCTACATCAAGAGGAAACAAAACTTAGAGATAGAACGTAGAACTACTGTATTGTGTCAAGTTTCAAGAAGCTAGCACAAACTGTGTTTGATTTAGAGATCAAAATGCATCTGTCAATATAGGAGAAAACAGAGTGAAACCTAAAAATTCAAACTGTGACTGCAAACGAATGCTTCAACCTAGGACAACGAAACTTGGGCATCCAAGTTTGATTGGTGTACTGCTCATTACTTGAAAGTATCATGAAGGTCAGAAGAAAAAATATATGTTGTGATTTCAGGAGACTGTAGTTTTTTGTCAACCTAACAACGCATTTCATTGAATGAGTTATTCTCCAGTCTCTACTTAAGGCTACATCAAGAGGAAACAAATGTTAGAGATAGAACGTAGAACTACTGTATTGTGTCAAGTTTCAAGAAACTAGCACAAACTGTGTTTGATTTAGAGATCGAAATGCATCTGTCAATATATGAGAAAACAGAGTGAAACCTAAAAATTCAAACTGTGACTGCAAACGAATGCTTCAACCTAGGACAACGAAACTTGGGCATCCAAGTTTGATTGGTGTACTGCTCAATACTTGAAAGTAACATGAAGGTCGGAAGAAAAAATATATGTAGTGATTTCAGGAGACTGTAGTTTTTTGGCAGCCTAACAACGCCTTTCATTGAATGAGTTATTCTCCAGTCTCTGCTTAAAGCTACATCAAGAGGAAACAAACCTTAGAGATAGAACGTAGAACTACTGCATTGTGTCAAGTTTCATGAAGCTAGCAGAAACCGTGTTTGTTTTAGAGTTCGAACTGCATCTGCCAAATAGGAGAAAACAGAGTGAAACCTAAAAATTCAAACTGTGACTGCAAACGAATGCTTCAACCTAGGACAACGAAACTTGGCATTCCAAGTTTGATTGGTGTACTGCTCATTACTTGAAAGTATCATGAAGTCGGAAGAAAAAATATATGTTGAGATTACAGGAGACTGTAGTTTTTTGGCAACCTAACAACGCATTATATTGAATGAGTTATTCGCCAGTCTTTGCTTAAGGCTACATCAAGAGGAAACAAACCTTAGAGAGAGAACGTAGAACTACAGTATTGTGTCAAGTTTCAAGAAGCTAGCACAAACCGTGTTGATTTAGAGTTCGAACTGCTTTTGTCAATATAGGAGAAAACAGAGTGAAACCTAAAAATTCAAACTGTTCCTGGAAACGAATGCTTCAATCTAGGAGAACTAAACTTGGGCATCCAAGTGGGATTGGTGTACTGATCATTACGTGAATGTATCATGAAGGTTGGATGAAAAAATATATGTTGAGATTTCAGGAGACTCTAGTGTATGGAAGTTTGGCAACCCCTTTCCATATAAGTGTTATTCGCAGTCCCTGCATTAGGCTACATCAAGAGGAAACAAAACTTAGAGATAGAACGTAGAACTACTGTATTGTGTCAAGTTTCAAGAAGCTAGCACAAACTGTGTTTGATTTAGAGTTCGAACTTCAACTGTCAATATAGGAGAAAACAGAGTGAAACCTAAAAATTCAAACTGTGACTGCAAACGAATGCTTCAACCTAGGAGAACGAAACATGGGCATCCAAGTTTGATTGGTGTACTGCTCATTACTTGAACGTATCATGAAGGTCGGAAGAAAAAATATATGTTGTGATTTCAGGAGACTGTAGTTTTTTGGCAGCCTAACAATGCCTTTCATTGAATGAGTTATTCTCCAGTCTCTGCTTAAGGCTACATCAAGACGAAAAAACCTTAGAGATAGAACGTAGAACTACTGTATTGTGTCAAGTTTCAAGAAGCTAGCAGAAACCGTGTTTGATTTAGAGTTCGAACTGCATCTGTCAATATAGGAGAAAACAGAGTGAAACCTAAAAACTCAAACTGTGACTGCAAACGAATGCTTAAACCTAGGAGAACAAAACTTGGGCATCCAAGTTTGATTGGTGTACTGCTCATTACTTGAAAGTATCATGAAGGTCAGAAGAAAAAATATATGTCGAGATTACAGGAGACTGTAGTTTTTTGCCAACCTAACAACGCCTTTCATTGAATGAGTTATTCACCAGTCTTTGCTTAAGACTACATCAAGACGAAACAAACCTAGAGATAGAACCTAGAACTACTGTATTGTGTCAAGTTTCAAGAAGCTAGCACAAACCGTGTTGATTTAGAGTTCGAACTGCATCTGTCAATATAGGAGAAAACAGAGTGAAACCTAAAAATTCAAACTATTACTGCAAACGAATGCTTCAACCTAGAAGAACGAAACGAGGGCATCCAAGTTTGATTGGTGTACTGCTCATTACTTGAAAGTATCATGAAGGTAGGAAGAAAAAAATATATGTTGAGATTACAGGAGACTGTAGTTTTTTGGCAACCTAACAACGCATTTCATTGAATGAGTTATTCGCCAGTCTTTGCTTAAGGCTACATCAAGAGGAAACATACCATAGAGATAGAACGTAGAACTACTGTATTGTGTCAAGTTTCAAGAAGCTAGCACAAACCGTGTTGATTTAGAGTTCGAACTGCATCTGTCAATATAGGAGAAAACAGAGTGAAACCTAAAAATTCAAACTGTTACTGCAAACGAAGGCTTCAACCTAGAAGATCGAAACTAGGGCATCCAAGTTTGATTGGTGTACTGCTCATTACTTGAAAGTATCATGAAGGTCGGAAGAAAAAATATATGTTGAGATTACAGGAGACTGTAGTTTTTTGGCAACCTAACAACGCATTTCATTGAATGAGTTATTCTCCAGTCTCTACTTAAGGCTACATCAAGAGGAAACAAACGTTAGAGATAGAACGTAGAACTACTGTATTGTGTCAAGTTTCAAGAAACTAGCACAAACTGTGTTTGATTTAGAGATCGAAATGCATCTGTCAATATAGGAGAAAACAGAGTGAAACCTAAAAATTCAAACTGTGACTGCAAACGAATGCTTCAACCTAGGACAACGAAACTTGGGCATCCAAGTTTGATTGGTGTACTGCTCAATACTTGAAAGTAACATGAAGGTCGGAAGAAAAAATAAATGTAGTGATTTCAGGAGACTGTAGTTTTTTGGCAGCCTAACAACGCCTTTCATTGAATGAGTTATTCTCCAGTCTCTGCTTAAAGCTACATCAAGAGGAAACAAACCTTAGAGATAGAACGTAGAACTACTGCATTGTGTCAAGTTTCATGAAGCTAGCAGAAACCGTGTTTTTTTTAGAGTTCGAACTGCATCTGCCAAATAGGAGAAAACAGAGTGAAACCTAAAAATTCAAACTGTGACTGCAAACGAATGCTTCAACCTAGGACAACGAAACTTGGGCATCCAAGTTTGATTGGTGTACTGCTCATTACTTGAAAGTATCATGAAGTCGGAAGAAAAAATATATGTTGAGATTACAGGAGACTGTAGTTTTTTGGCAACCTAACAACGCATTATATTGAATGAGTTATTCGCCAGTCTTTGCTTAAGGCTACATCAAGAGGAAACAAACCTTAGAGAGAGAACGTAGAACTACAGTATTGTGTCAAGTTTCAAGAAGCTAGCACAAACCGTGTTGATTTAGAGTTCGAACTGCTTTTGTCAATATAGGAGAAAACAGAGTGAAACCTAAAAATTCAAACTGTTCCTGGAAACGAATGCTTCAATCTAGGAGAACTAAACTTGGGCATCCAAGTGGGATTGGTGTACTGATCATTACGTGAATGTATCATGAAGGTTGGATGAAAAAATATATGTTGAGATTTCAGGAGACTCTAGTGTATGGAAGTTTGGCAACCCCTTTCCATATAAGTGTTATTCGCAGTCCCTGCATTAGGCTACATCAAGAGGAAACAAAACTTAGAGATAGAACGTAGAACTACTGTATTGTGTCAAGTTTCAAGAAGCTAGCACAAACTGTGTTTGATTTAGAGTTCGAACTTCAACTGTCAATATAGGAGAAAACAGAGTGAAACCTAAAAATTCAAACTGTGACTGCAAACGAATGCTTCAACCTAGGAGAACGAAACTTGGGCATCCAAGTTTGATTGGTGTACTGCTCATTACTTGAAAGTATCATGAAGTTCGGAAGAAAAAATATATGTTGTGATTTCAGGAGACTGTAGTTTTTTGGCAGCCTAACATCGCCTTTCATTGAATGAGTTATTCTCCAGTCTCTGCTTAATGCTACATCAAGAGGAAACAAACCTTAGAGATAGAACGTAGAACTACTGTATTGTGTCAAGTTTCAAGAAGCTAGCACAAACTGTGTTTGATTTAGAGATCGAAATGCATCTGTCAATATAGGAGAAAACAGAGTGAAACCTAAAAATTCAAACTGTGACTGCAAACGAATGCTTCAACCTAGGACAACGAAACTTGGGCATCCAAGCTTGATTGGTGTACTGCTCATTACTTGAAAGTATCATGAAGGTCAGAAGAAAAAATATATGTTGAGATTACAGGAGACTGTATTTTTTTGCCAACCTAACAACGCCTTTCATTGAATGAGTTATTCACCAGTCTTTGCTTAAGACTACATCAAGACGAAACAAACCTTAGAGATAGAACGTAGAACTACTGTATTGTGTCAAGTTTCAACAAGCTAGCACAAACCGTGTTGATTTAGAGTTCGAACTGCATCTGTCAATATAGGAGAAAACAGAGTGAAACCTAAATATTCAATCTATTACTGCAAACGCATGCTTCAACCTAGAAGAACGAAACTTGGGCATCCAAGTTTGATTGGTGTACTGCTCCTTACTTGAAAGTATCATGAAGGTAGGAAGAAAAAATATATGTTGAGATTACAGGAGACTGTAGTTTTTTGGCAACCTAACAACGCATTTCATTGAATGAGTTATTCGCCAGTCTTTGCTTAAGGCTACATCAAGAGGAAACATCCCTTAGAGATAGAACGTAGAACTACTGTATTGTGTCATGTTTTAAGAAGCTAGCACAAACCGTGTTGATTTAGAGTTCGAGCTGCATCTGTCAATATAGGAGAAAACAGAGTGAAACCTAAAAATTCAACCTGTTACTGCAAACGAATGCTTCAACCTAGAAGATCGAAACTAGGGCATCCAAGTTTGATTGGTGTACTGCTCATTACATGAAAGTATCATGAAGGTCGGAAGAAAAAATATATGTTGAGATTACAGGAGACTGTAGTTTTTTGGCAACCTAACAACGCATTTCATTGAATGAGTTATTCGCCATTCTCTGCTTAAGGCTACAGCAAGAGGAAACAAACCTTAGAGATAGAACGTAGAACTACTGTATTGTGTCAAGTTTAAAGAAGCTAGCACAAACCGTGTTGATTTAGAGTTCGAACTGCATCTGTCAATATAGGAGAAAAGAGAGTGAAACCTAAAAATTCAAACTGTTCCTGGAAACGAATGCTTCAAACTAGGAGAACGAAACTTGGGCATCCAAGTGGGATTGGTGTACTGATGATTACGTGAATGTATCATGAAGATTGGATGAAAACATATATGTTGAGATTTCAGGAGACTCTAGTGTTTGGAAGTTTGGCAACCCCTTTCCATATAAGTGTTATTCGCAGTCCCTGCATTAGGCTACATCAAGAGGAAACAAAACTTAGAGATAGAACGTAGAACTACTGTATTGTGTCAAGTTTCAAGAAGCTAGCACAAACTGTGTTTGATTTAGAGATCAAAATGCATCTGTCAATATAGGAGAAAACAGAGTGAAACCTAAAAATTCAAACTGTGACTGCAAACGAATGCTTCAACCTAGGACAACGAAACTTGGGCATCCAAGTTTGATTGGTGTACTGCTCATTACTTGAAAGTATCATGAAGGTCAGAAGAAAAAATATATGTAGTGATTTCAGGAGACTGTAGTTTTTTGGAAGCCTAACAACGCCTTTCATTGAATGAGTTATTCTCCAGTCTCTGCTTAAGGCTACATCAAGAGGATCAAACCTTAGAGATAGAACGTAGAACTACTGTATTGTGTCAAGTTTCAAGATTCTAGCACAAACCGTGTTGACTTAGAGTTCGAACCGCATCTGTCAATATAGGAGAAAAGAGAGTGAAACCTAAAAATTCAAATTGTTACTGCAAACGAAAGCTTCAACCTAGAAGAACGAAACTAGGGCATCCAAGTTTGATTTATTGTACTGCTCATTACTTGAAAGTATCATGAAGGTCGGAAGAAAAAATATATGTTGTGATTTCAGGAGACTGTAGTTTTTTTCAGCCTAACAACGCCTTTCATTGAATGAGTTATTCTCCAGTCTCTGCTTAAGCCTACATCAAGAGAAAACAAATTTTAGAGATAGAACGTAGAACTACTGTATTGTGCCAAGTTTCAAGAAGCTAGCACAAACTGTGTTGATTTAGAGTTCGTACTGCATCTGTCAATATAGGAGAAAACATAGTGAAACCTAAAAATTCAAACTGTTCCTGGAAACAAATGCTTCAATCTAGGAGAAATAAACTTGGGCATCCAAGTGGAATTGGTGTACTGATCATTACGTGAATGTATCATGAAGATTGGTTGAAAAAATATATGTTGAGTTTTCAGGAGACTCTAGTGTTTGGAAGTTTGGCAACCCCTTTTCATATAAGTGTTATTCGCAGTCCCTGCATTATTCTACATCAAGAGGAAACAAAACGTAGAGATAGAACGTAGAACTACTGTATTGTGTCAAGTTTCAAGAAGCTAGCACAAACTGTGTTGATTTAGAGTTCGAACAGCATCTGTCAATATAGGAGAAAACAGAGTTAAACCTAAAAATTCAAACTGTTACTGCAAACGAATGCTTCAACCTAGGAGAATGAAACTTGGGCATCCAAGTTTGATTGGTGTACTGCTCATTACTTGAAAGTATCATGAAGGTCAGAAGAAAAAATATATGTTGTGATTTCAGGAGACTGTAGTTTTTTGGCAGCCTAACAACGCCTTTCATTGAATGAGTTATTCTCCAGTCTCTGCTTAAGGCTACATCAAGAGGAAACAAACCTTAGAGATAGAACGTAGAACTACTGTATTGTGTCAAGTTTCAAGAAGCTAGCACAAACCGTGTTGATTTAGAGTTCGAACTGCATCTGTCAATATAGGAGAAAACAGAGTAAAACCTAAAAATTTAAACTGTTACTGCAAACGAATGCTTCAACCTAGAAGAACGAAACTAGGGCATCCAAGTTTGATTGGTGTACTGCTCATTACTTGAAAGTATCATGAAGTTCGGAAAAAAAAAATATATGCTGTGATTTCAGGAGACTTTAGTTTTTTGGCAGCCTAACAATGCCTTTCATTGAATGAGTTATTCTCCAGTCTCTGCTTAAGGCTACATCAAGAGGAAACAAACCTTAGAGATAGAACGTAGAACTACTGTATTGTGTCAAGTTTCAATAAGCTAGCACAAACCGTGTTGATTTAGAGTTTGTACTGCATCTGTCAATGTAGGAGAAAACAGAGTGAAACCTAAAAATTCAAACTGTTCCTGGAAACGAATGCCTCAATATAGGAGAACGAAACTTTGGCATCCAAGTGGGATTGGTGTTCTGATGATTACGTGAATGTATCATGAAGATTGGATGAAAACATATATGTTGAGATTTCAGGAGACTCTAGTGTTTGGAAGTTTGGCAACCCCTTTCCATATAAGTGTTATTCGCAGTCCCTGCATTAGGCTACATCAAGAGGAAACAAAACTTAGAGATAGAATGTAGAACTACTGTATTGTGTCAAGTTTCAAGAAGCTAGCACAAACTGTATTTGATTTAGAGTTCGAACTGCATCTGTCAATATAGGAGAAAACAGAGTGAAACATAAAAATTCAAACTATTACTGCAAACGAATGCTTCAACCTAGAAGAACGAAACTAGGGCATCCAAGTTTGATTGGTGTACTGTCATTACTTGAAAGTATCATGAAGTTCGGAAGAAAAAATATATGTTGAGATTACAGGAGACTGTAGTTTTTTGGCAACCTAACAACGCATTTCATTGAATGAGTTATTCACCAGTCTCTGCTTAAGGCTACATCAAGAGGAAACAAACCTTAGAGATAGAAGGTAGAACTACTGTATTGTGTCAAGTTTCAAGAAGCTAGCACAAACCGTGTTGATTTAGAGTTCGAACTGCATCTGTCAATATAGGAGAAAACAGAGTGAAACCTAAAAATTCAAACTGTTCCTGGAAACGAATGCTTCAAACTAGGAGAACGAAACTTGGGCATCCAAGTAGGATTGGTGTACTGATGATTACGTGAATGTATCATGAAGATTGGATTAAAACATATATGTTGAGATTTCAGGAGACTCTAGTGTTTGGAAGTTTGGCAACCCCTTTCCATATAAGTGTTATTCGCAGTCCCTGCATTAGGCTACATCAAGAGGAAACAAAACTTAGAGATGTAACGTAGAACTACTGTATTGTGTCAAGTCTCAAGGAGCTAGCACAAACTGTGTTTGATTTAGAGTTCGAACTGCATCTGTCAATATAGGAGAAAACAGAGTGAAACCTAAAAATTCAAACTGTTACTGCAAACGAATGCTTCAACCTAGGAGAACGAAACTTGGGCATCCAAGTTTGACTGGTGTACTGCTCATTACTTGAAAGTATCATGAAGGTCAGAAGAAAAAATATATGTTATGATTTCAGGAGACTGTAGTTTTATGGCAGCCTAACAATGCCTTTCATTGAATGAGTTATTCTCCAGTCTCTGCTTAAGGCTACATCAAGTGGAAACAAACCTTAGAGATAGAACGTAGAACTACTGTGTTGTGTCAAGTTTCAAGAAGCTAGCACAAACCGTGTTGATTTAGAGTTCGAACTGCTTTTGTCAATATAGGAGAAAACAGAGTGAAACCTAAAATATCAAACTGTTTCTGGAAACGAATGCCTCAATCTAGGAGAACTAAACTTGGGAATCCAAGTGGGATTGGTGTACTGATCATTACGTGAATGTATCATGAAGATTGGATGAAAAAATATATGTTGACATTTCAGGAGACTCTAGTGTTTGGATGTTTGGCAACCCCTTTCCATATAAGTGTTATTCGCTGTCCCTGCATTAGGCTACATCAAGAGGAAACAAAACTTAGAGATAGAACGTAGAACTACTGTATTGTGTCAAGTTTCAAGAAGCTAGGACAAACTGTGTTTGATTTAGAGTTCGAACTGCATCTGTCAATATAGGAGAAAACAGAGTGAAACCTAAAAATTCAAACTGTTAGAGCAAACGAATGCTACAACCTAGGAGAACGAAACTTGGGCATCCAAGTTTGATTGGTGTACTGCTCATTACTTGAAAGTATCATGAAGGTCAGAAGAAAAAATATATGTCGAGATTACAGGAGACTGTAGTTTTTTGCCAACCTAACAACGCCTTTCATTGAATGAGTTATTCACCAGTCTTTGCTTAAGACTACATCAAGACGAAACAAACCTAGAGATAGAACCTAGAACTACTGTATTGTGTCAAGTTTCAAGAAGCTAGCACAAACCGTGTTGATTTAGAGTTCGATCTGCATCTGTCAATATAGGAGAAAACAGAGTGAAACCTAAAAATTCAAACTATTTCTGAAAACGAATGCTTCAACCTAGAAGAACGAAACGAGGGCATCCAAGTTTGATTGGTGTACTGCTCATTACTTGAAAGTATCATGAAGGTAGGAAGAAAAAAATATATGTTGAGATTACAGGAGACTGTAGTTTTTTGGCAACCTAACAACGCATTTCATTGAATGAGTTATTCGCCAGTCTTTGCTTAAGGCTACATCAAGAGGAAACATACCATAGAGATAGAACGTAGAACTACTGTATTGTGTCAAGTTTCAAGAAGCTAGCACAAACCGTGTTGATTTAGAGTTCGAAATGCATCTGTCAATATAGGAGAAAACAGAGTGAAACCTAAAAATTCAAACTGTTACTGCAAACGAAGGCTTCAACCTAGAAGCTCGAAACTAGGGCATCCAAGTTTGATTGGTGTACTGCTCATTACTTGAAAGTATCATGAAGGTCGGAAGAAAAAATATATGTTGAGATTACAGGAGACTGTAGTTTTTTGCAACCTAACAACGCATTTCATTGAATGAGTTATTCTCCAGTCTCTGCTTAAGGCTACATCAAGAGGAAACAAACGTTAGAGATAGAACATAGAACTACTCTATTGTGTCAAGTTTCAAGAAACTAGCACAAACTGTGTTTGATTTAGAGATCGAAATGCATCTGTCAATATAGGAGAAAACAGAGTGAAACCTAAAAATTCAAACTGTGACTACAAACGAATGCTTCAACCTAGGACAACGAAACTTGGGCATCCAAGTTTGATTGGTGTACTGCTCAATACTTGAAAGTAACATGAAGGTCGGAAGAAAAAATATATGTAGTGATTTCAGGAGACTGTAGTTTTTTGGCAGCCTAACAACGCCTTTCATTGAATGAGTTATTCTCCAGTCTCTGCTTAAAGCTACATCAAGAGGAAACAAACCTTAGAGATAGAACGTAGAACTACTGCATTGTGTCAAGTTTCATGAAGCTAGCAGAAACCGTGTTTGTTATAGAGTTCGAACTGCATCTGCCAAATAGGAGAAAACAGAGTGAAACCTAAAAATTCAAACTGTGACTGCAAACGAATGCTTCAACCTAGGACAACGAAACTTGGGCATCCAAGTTTGATTGGTGTACTGCTCATTACTTGAAAGTATCATGAAGTCGGAAGAAAAAGTATATGTTGAGATTACAGGAGACTGTATTTTTTTGCCAACCTAACAACGCCTTTCATTGAATGAGTTATTCACCAGTCTTTGCTTAAGACTACATCAAGACGAAACAAACCTTAGAGATAGAACGTAGAACTACTGTATTGTGTCAAGTTTCAAGAAGCTAGCACAAACCGTGTTGATTTAGAGTTCGAACTGCATCTGTCAATATAGGAGAAAACAGAGTGAAACCTAAAAATTCAAACTGTTACTGCAAACGAATGCTTCAACCTAGAAGATCGAAACTAGGGCATCCAAGTTTGATTGGTGTACTGCTCATTACATGAAAGTATCATGAAGGTCGGAAGAAAAAATATATGTTGAGATTACAGGAGACTGTAGTTTTTTGGCAACCTAACAACGCATTTCATTGAATGAGTTATTCGCCATTCTCTGCTTAAGGCTACATCAAGAGGAAACAAACCTTAGAGATAGAACGTAGAACTACTGTATTGTGTCAAGTTTAAAGAAGCTAGCACAAACAGTGTTGATTTAGAGTTCGAACTG
Source organism: Callospermophilus lateralis (assembly GCF_048772815.1). Taxonomy (NCBI): domain Eukaryota; kingdom Metazoa; phylum Chordata; class Mammalia; order Rodentia; family Sciuridae; genus Callospermophilus; species Callospermophilus lateralis. The sequence goes on from NW_027514084.1 coordinate 89,673, forward strand.
CATTTGTCAATATAGGAGAAAACAGAGTGATACCTAAAAATTCAAACTGTTCCTGGAAACGAATGCTTCAAACTAGGAGAACGAAACTTGGGCATCCAAGTGGGATTGGTGTGCTGATGATTACGTGAATGTATCATGAAGATTGGATGAAAACATATATGTTGAGATTTCAGGAGACTCTAGTGTTTGGAAGTTTGGCAACCCCTTTCCATATAAGTGTTATTCGCAGTCCCTGCATTAGGCTACATCAAGAGGAAACAAAACTTAGAGATAGAACGTAGAACTACTGTATTGTGTCAAGTTTCAAGAAGCTAGCACAAACTGTGTTTGATTTAGAGATCGAAATGCATCTGTCAATATAGGTGAAAACAGAGTGAAACCTAAAAATTCAAACTGTGACTGCAAACGAATGCTTCAACCTAGGACAACGAAACTTGGGCATCCAAGTTTGATTGGTGTACTGCTCATTACTTGAAAGTATCATGAAGGTCAGAAGAAAAAATATATGTAGTGATTTCAGGAGACTGTAGTTTTTTGGCAGCCTAACAACGCCTTTCATTGAATGAGTTATTCTCCAGTCTCTGCTTAAGGCTACATCAAGAGGAAACAAACCTTAGAGATAGAACGTAGAACTACTGTATTGTGTCAAGTTTCAAGATTCTAGCACAAACCGTGTTGACTTAGAGTTCGAACCGCATCTGTCAATATAGGAGAAAAGAGAGTGAAACCTAAAAATTCAAATTGTTACTGCAAACGAAAGCTTCAACCTAGAAGAACGAAACTAGGGCATCCAAGTTTGATTGGTGTACTGCTCATTACTTGAAAGTATCATGAAGGTCGGAAGAAAAAATATATGTTGTGATTTCAGGAGACTGTAGTTTTTTTCAGCCTAACAACGCCTTTCATTGAATGAGTTATTCTCCAGTCTCTGCTTAAGCCTACATCAAGAGAAAACAAATTTTAGAGATAGAACGTAGAACTACTGTATTGTGCCAAGTTTCAAGAAGCTAGCACAAACTGTGTTGATTTAGAGTTCGTACTGCATCTGTCAATATAGGAGAAAACATAGTGAAACCTAAAAATTCAAACTGTTCCTGGAAACAAATGCTTCAATCTAGGAGAACTAAACTTGGGCATCCAAGTGGAATTGGTGTACTGATCATTACGTGAATGTATCATGAAGATTGGTTGAAAAAATATATGTTGAGTTTTCAGGAGACTCTAGTGTTTGGAAGTTTGGCAACCCCTTTTCATATAAGTGTTATTCGCAGTCCCTGCATTATTCTACATCAAGAGGAAACAAAACTTAGAGATAGAACGTAGAACTACTGTATTGTGTCAAGTTTCAAGAAGCTAGCACAAACTGTGTTTGATTTAGAGTTCGAACAGCATCTGTCAATATAGGAGAAAACAGAGTGAAACCTAAAAATTCAAACTGTTACTGCAAACGAATGCTTCAACCTAGGAGATCGAAACTTGGGCATCCAAGTTTGATTGGTGTACTGCTCATTACTTGAAAGTATCATGAAGGTCAGAAGAAAAAATATATGTTGTGATTTCAGGAGACTGTAGTTTTTTGGCAGCCTAACAACGCCTTTCATTGAATGAGTTATTCTCCAGTCTCTGCTTAAGGCTACATCAAGAGGAAACAAACCTTAGAGATAGAACGTAGAACTACTGTATTGTGTCAAGTTTCAAGAAGCTAGCACAAACCGTGTTGATTTAGAGTTCGAACTGCATCTGTCAATATAGGAGAAAACAGAGTAAAACCTAAAAATTTAAACTGTTACTGCAAACGAATGCTTCAACCTAGAAGAACGAAACTAGGGCATCCAAGTTTGATTGGTGTACTGCTCATTACTTGAAAGTATCATGAAGGTCGGAAAAAAAAAAATAAATGCTGTGATTTCAGGAGACTGTAGTTTTTTGGCAGCCTAACAATGCCTTTCATTGAATGAGTTATTCTCCAGTCTCTGCTTAAGGCTACATCAAGAGGAAACAAACCTTAGAGATAGAACGTAGAACTACTGTATTGTGTCAAGTTTCAATAAGCTAGCACAAACCGTGTTGATTTAGAGTTTGTACTGCATCTGTCAATGTAGGAGAAAACAGAGTGAAACCTAAAAATTCAAACTGTTCCTGGAAACGAATGCCTCAATATAGGAGAACGAAACTTTGGCATCCAAGTGGGATTGGTGTTCTGATGATTACGTGAATGTATCATGAAGATTGGATGAAAACATATATGTTGAGATTTCAGGAGACTCTAGTGTTTGGAAGTTTGGCAACCCCTTTCCATATAAGTGTTATTCGCAGTCCCTGCATTAGGATACATCAAGAGGAAACAAAACTTAGAGATAGAACGTAGAACTACTGTATTGTGTCAAGATTCAAGAAGCTAGCACAAACTGTGTTTGATTTAGAGTTCGAACTGCATCTGTCAATATAGGAGAAAACAGAGTGAAACATAAAAATTCAAACTGTTACTGCAAACGAATGCTTCAACCTAGGAGAACGAAACTTGGGCATCCAAGTTTGATTGGTGTACTGCTCATTACTTGAAAGTACCATGAAGTTCGGAAGAAAAAATATATGTTGTGATTTCAGGAGACTGTAGTATTTTTGGCAGCCTAACAACGCCTTTCATTGAAGGAGTTATTCTATAGTCTCTGCTTAAGGCTACATGAAGAGGAAACAAACCTTAGAGATAGAACGTAGAACTACTGTATTGTGTCAAGTTTCAAGAAGCTAGCACAAACCGTGTTGATTTAGAGTTCGTACTGCATCTGTCTATATAGGAGAAAACAGAGTGAAACCTAAAAATTCAAACTGTTCCTGGAAACGAATGCTTCAATCTAGGAGAACTAAACTTGGGCATCCAAGTGGGATTGGTGTACTGATCATTACGTGAATGTATCATGAAGATTGGATGAAAAAATATATGTTGAGATATCAGGAGACTCTAGTGTTTGGAAGTTTGGCAACCCCTTTCAATATAAGTGTTATTCACAGTCCCGGCATTAGGCTACATCAAGAGGAAACAAAACTTAGAGATAGAACGTAGAACTACTGTATTGTGTCAAGTTTCAAGAAGCTAGCACAAACTGTGTTTGAGTTAGACATCGAAATGCATCTGTCAATATAGGAGAAAACAGAGTGAAACCTAAAAATTCAAACTGTGAGTGCAAACGAATGCTTCAACCTAGGAGAACAAAACTTGGGCATCCAAGTTTGATTGGTGTACTGCTCATTACTTGAAAGTATCATGAAGGTCGGTAGAAAAAATATATGTTGAGATTACAGGAGACTGTAGTTTTTTGACAACCTAACAACGCCTTTCAATGAATGAGTTATTCACCAGTCTTTGTTTAAGGCTACATCAAGACGAAACAAACCTTAGAGATAGAACGTAGAACTACTGTATTGTGTCAAGTTTCAAGAAGCTAGCAGAAACCGTGTTTGATTTAGAGTTCGAACTGCATCTGTCAATATAGGAGAAAACAGAGTGAAACCTAAAAATTCAAACTGTTACTTCAAACGAATGCTTCAATCTAGAAGAACGAAACTACAGCATCCAAGTTTGATTGGTGTACTGCTCATTTCTTGAAAGTATCATGAAGGTCGGATGAAAAAATATATGTTGTGATTTCAGGAGACTGTAGTTTTTTGGCAGCCTAACAATGCCTTTCATTGAATGAGTTATTCTCCAGTCTCTGCTTAAGGCTACATCAAGAGGAAACAAACCTTAGAGATAGAACGTAGAACTACTGTATTGTGTCAAGTTTCAATAAGCTAGCACAAACCGTGTTGATTTAGAGTTCGTACTGCATCTGTCAATGTAGGAGAAAACAGAGTGAAACCTAAAAATTCAAACTGTTCCTGGAAACGAATGCCTCAATCTAGGAGAACGAAACTTGGGCATCCAAGTTTGATTGGTGTACTGCTCATTACTTGAAAGTACCATGAAGGTCGGAAGACAAAATATATGTTGTGATTTTAGGAGACTGTAGTTTTTTTGGCAGCCTAACAACGCCTTTCATTGAAGGAGTTATTCTCCAGTCTCTGCTTAAGGCTACATCAAGACGAAACAAACCTTAGAGATAGAACGTAGAACTACTGTATTGTGTCAAGTTTCAAGAAGCTAGCACAAACCGTGTTTGATTTAGAGTTCGAACTGCATCTGTCAATATAGGAGAAAACAGAGTGAAACCTAAAAATTCAAACTGTTACTGCAAACGAATGCTTCAATCTAGAAGAACGAAACTACGGCATCCAAGTTTGATTGGTGTACTGCTCATTACTTGAAAGTATCATGAAGATCGGAAGAAAAAATATATGTTGAGATTACAGGAGACGGTAGTTTTTTGGCAACCTAACAACGCATTTCATTGAATGAGTTATTCGCCAGTCTTTGCTTAAGGCTACATCAAGAGGAAACAGACCTTAGAGATAGAACGTAGAACTACTGTATTGTGTCAAGTTTCAAGAAGCTAGCACAAACCGTGTTGATTTAGAGTTCGAACTGCATCTGTCAATATAGGAGAAAACAGAGTGACCTTAAAATTCAAACTGTTCCTGGAAAGGAATGCTTCAATCTAGGAGAACTAAAATTGGGCATCCAACTGGGATTGGTGTACTGATCATTACGTGAATGTATCATGAAGATTGGATGAAAAAATATATGTTGAGATTTCAGGAGACTCTAGTGTTTGATAGTTTGGCAACCCCTTTCCATATAAGTGTTATTCACAGTCCCTGCATTAGGCTACATCAAGAGGAAACAAAACTTAGAGATAGAACGTAGAACTACTGTATTGTGTCAAGTTTCAAGAAGCTAGCACAAACCGTGTTGATTTAGAGTTCGAACTGCATCTGTCAATATAGGAGAAAACAGAGTGAAACCTAAAAATTCAAACTGTTACTGCAAACGAATGCTTCAACCTAGAAGAACGGACCTAGGGCATCCAAGTTTGATTGGTGTACTGCTCATTACTTGAAAGTATCATGAAGGTCGAAAGAAAAAATATATGTTGTGATTTCAGGAGACTGTAGTTTTTTTCAGCCTAACAACGCCTTTCATTGAATGAGTTATTCTCCAGTCTCTGCTTAAGCCTACATCAAGAGGAAACAAACCTTATATATAGAACGTAGAACTACTGTATTGTGTCAAGTTTCAAGAAGCTAGCACAAACCGTGTTGATTTAGAGTTCGTACTGCATCTGTCAATATAGGAGAAAACTGAGTGAAACCTAAAAATTCAAACTGTTCCTGGAAACAAATGCTTCAATCTAGGAGAACTAAACTTGTGCATCCAAGTGAAATTGGTGTACTGATAATTACGTGAATGTATCATGAAGATTCGATGAAAAAATATATGTTGAGATTTCAGGAGACTCTAGTGTTTGGAAGTTTGGCAACCCCTTTCCATATAAGTGTTATTCACAGTCCCTGCATTAGGCTACATCAAGAAGAAACAAACCTTAGAGATAGAACATAGAACTACTGTATTGTTTCAAGTTTCAAGAAGCTAGCACACACCATGTTTGATTTAGAATTCGAACTGCATCTGTCAATATAAAAGAAAACAGAGTGACACCTAAAAATTCAAACTGTTACTGTAAACGAATGCTTCAACCTAGGAGAACAAAACTTGGGCATCCAAGTTTGATTGGTGTACTGCTCATTACTTGAAACTATCATGAAAGTCGGAAGAAAAAATATATGTTGAGTTTACAGGAGAATGTAGTTTTTTGCCAACCTAACATCGCCTTTCATTGAATGAGTTATTCACCAGTCTTTGCTTAAGACTACATCAAGAGGAAACAAAACTTAGAGATAGAACGTAGAACTATGGTATTGTGTCAAGTTTCAAGAAGCTAGCACAAACCGTGTTGATTTAGAGTTCGAACTACATCTGTCAATATAGGATAAAAGAGAGTGAAACCTAAAAATTCAAACTGTTACTGCAAACAAATGCTTCAACCTAGAAGAAGGAAACTAGGGCTTCCAAGTTTGATTGGTGTACTGCTCATTACTTGAAAGTATCATGAAGGTCGGAAGAAAAAATATATGTAGAGATTACAGGAGACTGTAATTTTTTAGCAACCTAACAACGCATTTCATTGAATGAGTTATTCGCCAGTCTCTGCTTAAGGCTACATCAAGACGAAACATCCTTAGAGATGGAACGTAGAACTACTGTATTGTGTCAAGTTTCAAGAAGCTAGCACACACGGTGTTGATTTAGAGTTTGAACTACATCTGTCAATATAGGGGAAAACAGAGTGAAACCTAAAAATTCAAACTGTTCCTGGAAATGAATGCTTCAATCTAAAAGAACTAAACATGGGCATCCAAGTGGGATTGTTGTACTGATCATTACGTGAATGTATCATGAAGATTGGATGAAAAAATATATGTTGAGATTTCAGGAGACCCTAGTGTTTGGAAGTTTGGCAACCACTTTCCATATAAGTGGTATTCGCAGACCCTGTATTTGGCTACATCAAGAGGAAACAAAACTTAGAGATAGAACGTAGAACTACTGTATTGTGTCAAGTTTCAAGAAGCTAGCACAAACTGTGTTTGATTTAGAGTTCGAACTGCATCTGTCAATATAGGAGAAATCAGAGTGAAACCTAAAAATTCAAACTGTTACTGCAAACGAATGCTCCAACCTAGGAGAACGGAACTTGGGCATCCAAGTTTGATTGGTGTACTGCTTATTACTTGAAAGTATCATGAAGTTCGGAAGCAAAAATATATGTTTTGATTTCAGGAGACGGTAGTTTTTTGGCAGGGCACCAACGCCTTTCATTGAAGGAGTTATTCTCCAGTGTCTGCTTAAGGCTACATCAAGAGTAAACAAACCTTAGAGATAGAAGGTAGAACTACTGTATTGTGTCAAGTTTCAAGAAGCTAGCACAAACTGTGTTTGATTTAGAGTTCGAACTGCATCTGTCAATATAGGAGAAAACAGAGTGACACCTAAAAATTCAAACTATTACTGTAAACGAATGCTTCAACATAGGAGAACGAAACTTGGGCATCCAAGTTTGATTGGTGTACTGCTCATTACTTGAAAGTATCATGAAGTTCGGAAGAAAAAATATATGTTGTGATTTCAGGAGACTGTAGTTTTTGGCATCCTAACAATGCCTTTCATTGAATGAGTTATTCTCCAGTCTCTGCTTAAGGCTACATCAAGAGGAAACAACCTTATAGATAGAACATAGAACTACTGTATTGTGTCAAGTTTCAAGAAGCTCGCACAAACCGTGTTGATTTAGAGTTTGAACTGCATCTGTCAATATAGGAGAAAACAGAGTGAAACCTAAAAATTCAAACTGTTACTGCAAACGAATGCTTCAACCTAGAAGAACAAAACTAGGGCATCCAAGTTTGATTGGTCTACTTCTCATTACTTGAAAGTATCATGAAGGTCGGAAGAAAAAATATATGTTGTGATTTCAGGAGACTGTAGTTTTTTGGCAGCCTAACAATGCCTTTCATTGAATGAGTTATTCTCCAGTCTCTGCTTAAGGCTCCATCAAGAGGAAACAAACCTTAGAGATAGAACTTAGAACTAATGTATTGTATCAAGTTTCAAGATGTTAGCACAAACCGTGTTGATTTAGAGTTCGAACTGCATCTGTCAATATAGGAGTAAACAGAGTGAAACCTAAAATTCAAACTGTTACTGCAAACGAATGCTTCAACCTAGGAGAACAAAACTTGGGCATCCAAGTTTGATTGGTGTACTGCTCATTACTTGAAAGTATCATGAAGGTCGGAAAAAAAAAATATATGTTGTGATTTCAGGAGACTGTAGTTTTTTAGCAGCCTAACAATGCCTTTCATTGAATGAGTTATTCTCCAGTCTCTGCTTAAGGCTACATCAAGACGAAACAAACCTTAGAGATAGAACATAGAACTACTGTATTGTTTCAAGTTTCAAGAAGCTAGCACACACCATGTTTGATTTAGAATTCGAACTGCATCTGTCAATATAGGAGTAAACAGAGTGAAACCTAAAAATTCAAACTGTTACTGCAAACGAATGCTTCAACCCAGGAGAACAAAACTTGGGCATCCAAGTTTGATTGGTGTACTGCTCATTACTTGAAACTATCATGAAAGTCGGAAGAAAAAATATATGTTGAGTTTACAGGAGAATGTAGTTTTTTGCCAACCTAACATCGCCTTTCATTGAATGAGTTATTCACCAGTCTTTGCTTAAGACTACATCAAGAGGAAACAAAACTTAGAGATAGAACGTAGAACTATGGTATTGTGTCAAGTTTCAAGAAGCTAGCACAAACCGTGTTGATTTAGAGTTCGAACTACATCTGTCAATATAGGAGAAAACTGAGTGAAACCTAAAAATTCAAACTGTTACTGCAAACGAATGTTTCAACCTAGAAGAACGAAACTAGGGCATCCAAGTTTGATTGGTGTACTGCTCATTACTTGAAAGTATCATGAAGGTCGGAAGAAAGAATATATGTTGAGATTACAGGAGACTGTAGTTTTTTGGCAACCTAACAACGCATTTCATTGAATGAGATATTCGCCAGTCTCTGCTTAAGGCTACATCAAGACGAAACAAACCTTAGAGATAGAACGTAGAACTACTGTATTGTGTCAAGTTTCAAGAAGCTAGCACAAACCATGTTGATTTAGAGTTCGAACTTCATCTGTCAATATAGGAGAAAACAGAGTGAAATTGAAAAATTCAAACTGTTCCTGGAAACGAATGCCTCAATCTAGGAGAACTAAACATGGGCATCCAAGTGGGATTGGTGTACTGATCATTACGTGAATGTATCATTAAGTTTGGATGAAAAAATATATGTTGAGATTTCAGGAGACCCTAGTGTTTGGAAGTTTGGCAACCCCTTTCCATATAAGTGTTATTCGCAGTCCCTGCATTAGGCTAAATCAAGAGGAAACAAAACTTAGAGAGAGAACGTAGAACTACTGTATTGTGTCAAGTTTCAAGAAGCTAGCACAAACCGTGTTGATTTAGAGTTTGAACTGCATCTGTCAATATAGGAGAAAACAGAGTGAAACCTAAAAATTCAAACTGTTCCTGGAAACGAATGGTTCAATCTAGGAGAACTAAACATGGGCATCCAAGTGGGACTGCTGTACTGATCATTACATGAATGTATCATGAAGATTGGATGAAAAAATATATGTTGTGATTTCAGGAGACGGTAGTTTTATTTCAGCCTAACAACGCATTTCATTGAAGGAGTTATTCTCCAGTCTCTGCTTAAGGCTACATCAAGAGGAAACAAACCTTAGAGATAGAACGTAGAACTACTGTATTGTGTCAAGTTTCAAGAAGCTAGCACAAACCGTGTTGATTTAGAGTTCGTACTGCCTCTGTCAATATAAGAGAAAACAGAGTGAAACCTGAAAATGCAAACTGTTACTGCCAACGAATGCTTCAACCTACAAGAACGAAACTAGGGCATCCAAGTTGGATTGGTGTACTGCTCATTACTTGAAAGTATCATGAAGGTCCGAAGAAAAAATATATGTTGTGATTTCAGGAGACTGTAGTTTTTTGGCAGCCTAACAACTCCTTTCATTGAATGAGTTATTCTCCAGTCTCTGCTTAAGTCTACATCAAGAGGAATCAAACCTTAGAGATAGAACGTAGAACTACTGTATTGTGTCAAGTTTCAAGAAGCTACCACAAACCGTGTTGATTTAGAGTTCGTACTGCATCTGTCAATATAGGAGAAAACAGAGGGAAACCTAAAAATTCAAACTGTTCCTGTTAACGAATCATTCAATCTAGGAGAACTAAACTTGGGCATCCAAGTGGGATTGGTGTATTGATCATTACGTGAATGTATCATGAAGATTGGATGAAAAAATATATGTTGAGATCAGGAGACTCTAGTGTTTGGAAGTTTGGCAACCCCTTTCCATATAAGTGTTATTCGCAG